>NC_056745.1:752329948-752422448 GCF_019279795.1 Protopterus annectens
CCATGCCATGTCAGTCTTTCAGATGTTGACACATACTACCACCATACATATACAATGGCTTACTGCTAGCATGTGTTATACTGGTGGGGATTGTCTTTGGCACAGCAATCATGAGGGCTTGTCTCTGTTATCAGCAGTAGTGGGCAATAGCTACCAGATCTTACCTCAACATGCATACATACTGACCACTCTCACACATTATGAAACACACACCATCCTAACACACATAGACCTGCATATTGTGCAAATGCTACAACCTATCCCGCTACCTTGGCCACCTCTGGCCATCTGTGCTCCACTCGTATTTACCTACTCATACATGTTACTACATTGCTACACAGGATTGGGGGGCACACCTGAGTGTCACTACATTTCTACACTGGATTGGTGGAAGGGGCAGACCTGTTTGTTTCCACATGTCTACATAGGTGTGAGGGGGGGCACACCTGACTGTTACTACATTTCTACACAGGATTGGGGGGCACACTTGACTGTTACTACATTTCTACACAGGACTGGGGGGGACACCTGATGTTTTTACTTTTCTACACATGATTGGGGGTACACCTTACTGTTTCTACATATCTACATAGGATGGGGGGCACACCTGGCACTTGCACACATTTGCTATGACTGTGCAGGTATGTCAGGTACTCCATTTCATTCTGTATTCTAACCTATCGTACTGACTAGAGGCATATCAGTGTACTACAGGTCTTAGCTTCGGTTGCCCTACATATTAGTGCCTAACTTCCTACCCTTCAGAACTAACATCCCACTGCGTGACCTACTGTAGTCTGCCTGTGTAGGCCTGGGAGGGAGGTTACCCATAGGCGTCATTCAGAGGCCATAGCACAGGCTCTCTGTGGGTTTGTCTACACCTTTCCTGCTGGCTGAGACTGTTGCTGGGTATGTGAACCTCCCTGACTAGCATGTGTGAGTCATATGGACACACATGTCACCCAGCACATTTCTTGCAGTGAGGTTTGTCACCCTATGTAGCACTGGCTACTATGGTGACTCCAGTATGTGTTACAGATGTCATGGTGCCATTATGGGTGTCTACTATCTGCAGCCATAACATTCAGACACCCAATTCCCTTGCATGCTTACATCCATACCATAGATACAGGTAATGATACATTCTACTCCATTTGGCAATTGACAGGTTGATTGATTTACCTTGTGCATGTGCCAGAAATGAGAATGGTGCTGGAGGGTTGCCTATGTTGGATGCACATAGTACACTCCCTATACATGGTTGAGCACAGGTAGTGTCATGTATGGCATCCCCTTTACTGTATGTGCGAGTCAGAGTGAGGTGTCATTCTCTGGGTTCCTACTGTGTCAGTGTATGTGCTACGTGCTGTCTCTTTGCCATGGCCATGGCATACTGGGCATGCCTCCATCTGCCTACTAGGGCAGGTTCAGGTTGTTCCTCCTCTGAGTCACTCTGTGCCTGTGCAGGTCTTGGCATTGGTGGGGGGGGGGGGGCTGTGTGGCCCTGTCCTGTGCTGTTCCTGCTGCAGCTGTTTATGCAGGATCATAATGTGTAGTATGGCACGTACCATAACAATTTGAGTAAATGTAGCTGGTGAGTACTGCAAGGCTCCACCAGATGTGTCCAGACACCAGACCCATGACTTGAGCATCCCAAACACATGCCCTATTATAAGTCTGGTCTGTGCGTGTGCCTCATTATGGCATTCTTGTTCAGGTGTGTGTGCATTTCTGACGGGTGTCATCAGCCACGGCTCCAGTGTGTAACCAGCATCTCCCACTAGGTTAACATAGGGGATGTCCCGATTGGCAAATCTCTGGTACAGCTGCATCAGATGCCAAATGTGGGAATTGTGATAGCTTCCAGTGCAGCCAGCACACGCATTCATTATAATGTCCTGGGCATCACACACACAACCTGGCAGTTGATGGAGGGGAGGCCCCTGCAGTTGATGTAGGCCCTACCCTGAACATCGGATGGTGCTTTGATGCATATGCGCATGCAGTCTATAGCACCCCCTACCTCAGGTTATTCTGCTATTTGGTGGAAAAGATACATATTGCTGGCCAACACTTCATGGGTGTTGAGGAAATATACGTGCTCACTGGCATGTGCTGACACAGCATCCAGGAACTGGTGGAATACTCTGGATGCTAATGCCTGTGAGATTCTCATGACATCCCCAGTTGGGCTTTGGGTGGTACCTGTGGCTAGTATTCCTAGGCCTACACATACCTTAGTATCCACTGGGATTGGTTCCCCTAGGTCAGTTCTGTGTGTCAGGCATGGCCGGCACAGCTCAACAATTTGCTGTAGGAGGACCCTGTCCACCCTATAGCTTTCCACTATCTCCAGCTCATGTAGCCCCTGGTAGGGTACCCTGGGTATGTACACTCTTCTCTGTCTCCTCATTATGGGTAGATCAGCAGCATTCACATCCTCACCACCCTCAGCCTCTTGCACATGTTGTTCTATGTTGCCTGCTGCAGCCCCTATCATTTTGTAGTTTTGTTTGTTAAAAGTTCCCCGCTTGTATACACTGGTGGTGTAGAGTATGGGAAAAACCAGAGGGGAAGGTGTTTGCATAGTTTATAGTAGTGTTCTGGGCTGGGCTGGTCTTCTGCCTGTGTAATTGCCTGATCCTGATAGATTTCACCTGCCAGCTATGCTAGTTCTCCTTGATTACCTTCCTACTGCTGTTTTCCTTTCCCATTGCCTTCCTGTTTAAGCCCAAGGGCGCGCCACACAAACACAGTGCTCAAATGTGCACAGTGCTGCTATTTTGTGTTTTAACTTTTTTTTTTCTTCCTTTAAAACCCGGTGCACGGTGTGCACACCTGCTTAGGCTTTGTAAAGAGTGTTAGGCAAATTCAGACACACCCCTTTGCTTAGCTGTGCTAAGCTAGGAGCAAACCCGAGCCACAGGGCTCCAATCCACTTACAGTATGCCTGACACATACCCCTATGATGTCAGCTACCTCCTAGGCTTGCACCAAGCTATTCCTACTCTTACACCATTGGGACTTGACTAGCATGCTGGGGAAAACTGGCATTCACTATCATTCCCCTCATTTGCATAGGATTGCCTGCCTCACACTGAGCCTCCCCCCTTAGCAAACACAACTCACTGGCCATGTTGTCTTCTGCCTGCCATTGACTTGCATGGCAGAATAGTGATTTTAGTTAGAATGCTTATTTTCAGTTTATTTTATTATTTTCCCCCGATCCCATATGCGCACTGCTGCCCTATGCTTAAACAGCCGGGATCGGCTAAAAAAAAATTAAAAGTTGATTTTTCTGTTTTTATGTTTTTTGCAATACCAATGACCTTATGCTTGACCATTGGGGTTCCTATTAGATGACCAAAGACACATTCTATTGAATGTGTCTTGGTCGAACTTAAAACAACGAAAAGGCAAAATACCGAAGCAGCTTTTAAGCAAATTCTTTCCCAGGGAAAAAATTTGCTTGGCTTGGCCACTTCCGTTGCTTTGCCGTTTTCAGCACTGTAGTTTGATCTTGGAGTTGGTATATTTAAGTAGTGGGGTGTATGGGCGTAACCCCCCACTTTATGTATTCTTTCAATTTTTTTAGAAAAAAGTCACTGTTCTGAGCTTTCGAGATTGTAAGCTTTTGCTTACATAAGGTCGATTATTCATCATTCGCTTTTTTAAGCGTTCAATGATATAACATAGATCCGGCCATTGGCATGCTTCCTGACTGATATGCAGCCTTTATTTGGAGCTTCACTGCT
Organism: Protopterus annectens; assembly: GCF_019279795.1. Classification (NCBI taxonomy): domain Eukaryota; kingdom Metazoa; phylum Chordata; order Ceratodontiformes; family Protopteridae; genus Protopterus; species Protopterus annectens. The sequence continues at coordinate 752,333,704 of NC_056745.1, forward strand.
CCGTTTTGGATTTTGCAGAAATGTACTTGGTTACTAACAGAGTACATTTCTACAGATTGCACTAGTTCTGCATGGCCAGTTGCACTCTTCCTGGATTGCAAATTCACCTCATTTGCATGGATTTCTCCTGGAAATCAGGTGATTTGCTTACCGGGGCTTAGTCCATGCAGGAGTAGTGCAAGAGCGCTCGTGCACGCCCTGGCAGGCTGTTCCTGGATCGCACGGCAGACATATTGCCTGCTTGAGTTCCTGCACCATTCCTGCATGCCGTGCAAGGCATACAAAATCTGGGGGAGTGTCTTTCTTTATATCATTCAAATGTTCTAAAATATGTTCTTTAAATGAACAATTCATCATGCCTACATAAAAACAGGAACAAGAGATTCATTGAGCTAAATACACCACATCTGTACTTTTACAATCAGCATAAAAGCTAAACTTACATAAATGACCAGTGTCAGGATGAATGAATACCGAGGTCGACCGAACATACTTGCATATATTACAAGACCTTCAAGAAAAAGCTTCAACACATTCTGAAGCCATATACGGGCATTTATGTTGTCTATAGCAAAGTTGATATTTAAGAGACAAACTATTCTTAAAAGAAAACATAGATTGATCATTCAATGCTTTTTTAAAACCTTCATCAGCCATCAAAATAAGTCAATTCTTCTTCACAGCATCACACACTACATTAACATCACTTGAATACATCAGGTTATCCAAAGTAGAAACACCATTCATCTTTCTCATCTAGCACCAGATTCAGGAAAAAAAATAGCTTCACAGTGGTACCTCTGTATGAGAGAACATCAGCAGTAACTTTGTCAATCCATGTTGTTGAATAACCTCTTTCTATAAAGTCCTTGCACATATCATTAAATAACATAGAGAGGGTACTATCTTCCTTTTGTATTGTTGTGAGACCACCCTTTTATTCATTGTGGTTATTTTTGTTTTTTACATTATCCACATCAGTTTTAGAATTTGTTTAATCCCAACATAAAATTATTTTTTTTGGTATTCAGTTACTGTCCAAACTTTGCCACACATGTATGAATATCCTTCAAATAATTATTTACGTCATCTGTGTCTTCTGCTTTAGTGTACATTTTACCCATCTCATAGTTATCACCATACAAGGATAACCAGTATTGATAATTTCATACACAAGTGGAAAAATAGAAAGGGAAACAATACTGGCTCAGTTTTGAACTCTGAGGAGTAGCCATGGAGAGATTAGCCCAATTGGATGTGCAACTAAGCAGGGTGTTTTACTCTCTTCCTGTTAGCCAGTTTGCAATCTATCTTATCAAAAAGTAATTACAATCCAATGGTTCATCCCATCAATAGTCCATTATGAGAGATAGGGTCAATTTCCTGGCACAAATCTAAGGATAAAACAATTCTTTGCTATGAAAGAAAGTTCCATTTTTTTGTTTTGAAATGTAAACAATCATATAACCACACCACACATGTTTTTGACAGCTAACTAGTAAAATGAATTACTCTCATGATAATTTGAATCTGTACAGCAATGACTTACACAAGCACATGTTAACTATTTCAGTTGGAATTCAGATGTAAATCATTGGGAATTATTAGATTGTAAAACAGAAAGGTGCAAATGTTTAAAAATATGGAAGAAAACACACATTATAAGACAGTGTATGCCCAAAACACATTAGTGTAGACAGAATGAAAACTAATTTATAACTCCTCATTATAAGACAGTGTATGCACAAAACACATTAGTGTAGACAGAATTAAAACTAATTATATAAAAAGAGTCATTTGAAAGACTGTTACACTTGTCGTCTTGCTCAGGCAGTAAACCACTGAGAAGTTGATGTCTACTGCCACAGACTGATTTCCCACCTAAACTACTCCAACCAAAAATGGGCAGCTGACTGAAACGGGCAACTCAGTGATGCAGTGGTAGCATTGTCACTTCACAGCAAGAGGTTCTCTGGTTCAATTCTTGGCTGGGGTGTCTTCTGTGCAGAGTCTGCATGTCCTCCCTGCATTTGTGTGGGTTTTCTCTGAGTACTCTGGTTTCCTCCCATGTTACAAAGACATGTGTCTGGAGTGTTTCTCCTTGGGCCTCTGCTGAAAATTGGCTTTGTTACAAGTTGAACTTTTGCAATAAACAAATTTGCTAGATTGCACAGCTGGGTCATGTCCATTTTCAGTGGAGGTCAAGAAGGCACAGTGGGCAACTTTTTGTCTTGCTTAGACAGTAAATCTTAGAGAAGTTGACATCTACTGCCACAGACTGATTTCTCACCTAAACTGCTCAAACCAAAAAATGAGCAGCTGACTTAAACTCTTACACTTACTTGAGGAGTCACAAAATACAAGCATACAATGTTCAAGGCCCAGTCTGCTTGTTTAAGGTAATCTGCATTGGCTATTCCATGTGCCCTCAATTGCCATTTGCTTGGAAATCACTTCTCAATCTTCTTGGAACAAAACAATTTGCTCAAAAATGCACTGTACTTTACAGGGGAGTTTCTCTTTCTACAATGCTGTTTCACAATGGAGTCAGTATATATAAGATATGGCGGCTTTGTGGCATTACCTAAATATAAAGCAGTTTTCAGTCATTGCTATAGCAATGAATGGCACAGACAAGTTTTAGTCTGTTGTGACTGTGCAAGTAATTTCAAAGCAAGTCTTTTCTAATCTTTCATAGTGGAAGCACCTAATCAATTCACCAGTCTTATAGCCATAGTTCTTTTCATCAGATGGCATATCACACTCCCACTACCTTCCTAAGCAAATCAGAAATCATACACTGACCCATTTAATCCCCAATCCTCACAAAAATGTGGTGTGTAGAATGAAATGACTCCTGTCCTTAGAAGGTAATCAAAGCTGTCAGTCATAAAAGTATAAAAACTGAAGTCTTATGAACTTAGACAATATGTTTCCAAGGGTCACAGGTTAATACATGTATACTAGGCTAACAAACACTGCAGCCAGTATAAGCCAAGCTCTGCAACCCAAATGTGAGTCACAAATCTGATTTATATAGGTAATGAACCAACAAAAAGTAACGGCAGACGAATCAAGAAAACCAGGTCATTGTAGTAAGTTCATTGACACAATGAAACACTTGAAAAACTTTATTGGTTAAGCACTTTCATTCATAAAATTAAGAACTTCTGAAACACTAGAAAAACTTTATTGGTTAAGTGCTTTCATTCATAAAATTAAGAACTTCATCATAAGTTCTTAATTTTATGAACAGAAGTGCTTAACCAATAAAGTTTTTCAAGGGTTTCCTTGTGTTGGTGAACTTATTATGCTGGCCAGTTTTTCCTGATTTATATAGGTGGTGATTTGCCGACTGCTTCTGTCCGTCAGAGACATAAAAGCCAGATCAATTGTGAATTTCTGATTACCTATCCATTTGTCCAAGTTATGCTAAAAAAGGGATAGGGAGGAACTCTGCTTCACATGGATGAGGAGCCTTTTCCAGAGAATGGGAATTCTCTGATAAACATATGTCTCTCCAACATGTCCAGTTTATATCACAAGCAAAATGTAGGTCTTTTAATCTAGTAGTTCTGATGCTATTTGTTTTCCAGATGTGGAACTGTTCCATCAAAAAAGGGTCCAAGGGTACTCCTTATACCAGGTAAAGATCATCTCTCAGAAGTCTGTATAATACTGAGTACAGAGACAAGGCCTTGAGGTAATCGGTGTAGGGCATTGTGTTTACTCCCTGTATACTTTTTGTAAGGAACCTTTGTGGACATTCCATTTGCTGCATATGTCAGATCAGGTTATAAATAAAAGGGGGCATTATACTCTGTGATGAGTCTGATGGGGGCTGATCACAGTGATATAATGGGTTCTCTGGACCTAGATGCCATGCCCTTGTTTAAAAGATGAGCAGCATAGAAGTATTTTCTTTCTATCTTGGACACATGCTGGTCGAAGACTAGGTTGCTGTCTATATAAGTTCTCAAATCTCTGACTACTGAATCAACTTTTAGGGGTGTTTTATTGATGACATAGTAACCTTGGGTGGTAGACTTTCCAGAATACACTATAAAGCATTTCTTGGTATTGAGTTTTAAGCCATGGGTTTGACACTAAGCGTTTCTCTGTATTAGACCTTCCTGAAGGCTGTTCTCATCTTGGTAGGATTTGATTACTTCTCCCGGTTTGCAATCATCTGTGAACTTGGTCAGCCAAAGACTACTGACATTCAGTTTGACATCCGAGAAGTAGATGCCATGGAGATTTGCGCCCAGCACAGAACTGTTGGAGACTCCACAAGTCTAGTTAAACCATCTATAATGCTTTCAGAAGTTCACTGAATTCTCTTATATGTATATAATAAAAGCTAGAAGTGGCATTGCACACTGGCTGCAAGAAATGGCTATGTTCAAAATCCAAGCAGAAACTAGGAGAACTGCAACCACAAGCCTGCATTTTGATCTAGCAACCTTATTCTGTTTTCTTTTCATGCCATCTCACATTTGCAAAAATGCACGCATCTGCCTTTAGTTTGTGCCTTCGATATTTAATCAACAAATGCATCATTCTAAATTTCTTGCCACACAACCATAGCAATGAATTATAGATGATGAATTATTGCAATAAAAGTATAGACACACACACACACACACACACACACACACACACACACACACACACACACACACACACACACACACACACACACACACACACACACACACACACACACACACACACATATATATATATATATATATATATATATATATATATATATATATATATATATATATACATGGGTTCACTACATATGACCAAAAGTTCATATGACCGAAGCCCATTTCACTGAGACCAAATGACCGAAAGTTCATTTGACCGAAAACCCATATAACCGAAAACTCATTTGACCGAAAAACAGCACTGGCAGGTATATGCTCTGTTCCCCACTGTAGTGCGAACCTGGAGTGAGAATATAAAGTTAGGGGGGTTGTGGGGGGCATAGCCCCCCACATTGTGCAACCAGTTTTTACTGATGTTATAAGTTTTAATATATTGTTAATGGATACAGAGGTATATAATAGTGCATGAACTGCAAGTATGTGGGGGGCTACGCCCCCCACACCCCCCTAACAATATATTCTCACCTCCAGGGTCGCAGTACAGTGGAAAACAGGGCATATACCTGCCAGTGCTGTTTTTCGGTCAAATGAGTTTTCGGTAATATGGGTTTCCAGTCAAATGAACCTTCGGTCATTTGGTCTCAGTCAAATGGGCTTCGGTCATATGAACTTTTGGTCATATGTAGTGAACTCATATATATATATATATATATATATATATATATAGAGAGAGAGAGAGAGAGAGAGAGAGAGAGAGAGAGTGGGTTACAAGTAAATAGCTAGATAGATTAATAGATAGATAGATAGATAGATAGATAGATAGATAGATAGATAGATAGATAGATAGATAGATAGATAGATAGATAGATAGACATTTGGAGGTTCAGAAAGGGATTTATGAATTGTAAACTTATGACTTATTACAGCTAGCATAGGATTGGGGTCATGGCAACATTATTGCACCCAATATGACATTTATTTTATTTATTTATGTATTTTATTTATTTTACATCTGTTTAACTGGAGAGTCCAACTGGGTGTGAGTCCTATTTTCAGTGGAGGCATGGGGAGAAAAGCTCCACAAAGATTAGTACAGAAAAGACAATGCATTACACAATACACAATACATAGGTTGTTAAGAGGTATTACAAAAGACAGTGCAATGCTGTTGCATGGTAAAACTGTAATGTAAGCATATAAAAATTATACAATGTAAAATAACATTATGTGAAAAAATATATATACAATACTGTTGGGTGCCATTACAATCAGTTATTTGGATACATTCATACAATGGTTCAAACAGTACATTAGTAGATATTTAGGGTCTATATTAGAATACCGAACTTTAAAATGTCGAGTGTTCTAATATCGACCCATTTTCAGCGAACGCTGAAAATATCTAAGAAACAGAAAACCATTTTTTTTGCTAGAGAAAGAATTTGGTTGTCCATTTCTGTTGCTTCGGTATTTTCATTACTGTGGTATAAAGTTACGGGTTGGGTTCAGGTCAGTGTGCTATTGTGTGGATGTGAGGGTTAGGGCGGGTTTGGTGATTTAGGGTTCGGGCGTGGGTCAGGTAAGTGTGTGATTGTGCGGACGTGAGGGTTAGGGCGGGGTAGGCGAGTTAGGGTTATGGCGCGGGTGAGGTGACTGTGTGACAGTGATGGACATTAGGGTTAGGGTTTGGGTTAAGGTAAGTGGATAGTTAGTGGTGCATGTATAGTTTAGTGTAGGCTTAGGTGTAAGAGTTTAGGTGTATGTGTGTGCATTCCTGTTTGTTTGGTGTGCTTGTGTTGTGTGTATGTGTTTTGGAACAGCAATTTTTTTCCCTAGGAAAAAAAATTGCTGTTCTGTATGTTCTGTGTTTTAAATTTTTGATTCATAGGGTTCAATATTAGAACACTCGAAATTTTGAAAGTTCTGTGTTCTAATATAGACCCGATATTTAAGAACAATATCTAGAGGGGGCCTGAATACAGGCTTTGCATGATAAGATTAGCATGGGAAGCTATTCTGGGTCAGAACAACTGCATATACAAGACCTGTTTAAATGGGCCCGAGGAGTTTTTTGAAGTTATTTTTGTTTTCTGTGGATCTAATTTCTAGGGGGATGGAGTTCCATGATTTTGCAATAGTAGAAAAGTAGAGGGAGTCACCAGAGCTATTTCTGCCTTTGGGTACATCAACCAGTGCCTTGTTGGTGGATCTTAGTAAGCAGTTGTTAGAATAGCTTTTTAGTAGGCTACGTAGTGATGGAATTTTATTAGGATCATATATGATTTGATGGGCTATTAAAAGTCAACTGTAGGTGAGCAGGATGGGTAATTTTAGCCAGGATAATTGCTTGACAGTGATGTATACTGCAGGGAGATTCAGTTGCAAACTTAGCTATTTTATTGTAGCAAGTGCTAAGTTTCTTTAAATCATCTTTATTTAGGTTGATGAATATAGGGGAGACACAGGGAAGTGTGGAGATTAGGTGGGTTCTTGTGATGGTAACTTTACTGTTGATGGCAAGGTATTTTCTACATCTGTATAGTGTTCTTAGCTTTTGTGGACTTTTTTTATTGTCTGTGAAATATGCATATCAAATTTCATATTGTGATCTATGATAACTCCTAGTAGTAGACATGATAAAATATTTCCCCAGATGTGCCTTTCCGAGTTACTTAGCCAAAACATTTTGCTCAATTAAAGGTGATTAAATTAATGTAATTTGTAGCCTATCCCCCAAACCAAAGAAGCACTTATTAAGCATATCAAGCACTTCCACATGCATTTGATATGCAAACACACACACACACACACACACACACACACACACACACACACACACACACACACACACACACACAGTCATAAAATGTGTGCCATTTTACACAAAGGGATAAAAATATGTGCCAACTAATATATCATACACAATCATTCTTTAATGCCCCATGTTAAAAAAAGATGTCTTAGGTGACTGTCCTTGTACACAAATAAATAAATAAGAAAAATAAGTTTTTTGATACCAGAATTGCACATGTTCATAAAAAAAACACTTATTCTAGCGTCTAATTTATATCAATAACATTTGTTGCAAGTTGTCACAAATTGATTCTACTCTGATGACTTGCTAGTATACATGTATTTTGGCATATGTAATGATAGAATATTGTCTTTGCCATACCTTGTTCATTCCCTTTTATTTTCTCTTTCGGTTCTGAATCAAATGCTCCTGTATTTTTATAATTTTCAGGACTAAACTCAAGTGCTTATAGTAAGAATTAATTTGTTCAGTATTGGAATGCTGGAATGAAATAGTTTCTATTTCAGGTACAGTCAAAATTAATTTTACTATACTGCATTTCTTAACAGTTTGACTCCATTGAGCCAAGATCTTTTATTTGATGGCAGCATTTCTGCACTCTTAATCTGATCCAGACTCAAGTTCAGACATCATTTCTATCTCTGTGTTGCCTGCAAGAGCATTAATCTATGAAACAGTATTCTGGGTTATAGTGCTGACATCTGCATTCAAAGTATGCTGAGCAAATGAAAACCAAACCTGTTAGGTCAGACAAAGAAATTTAAAATATGCCCCTTTCAAGAGCATGGTATGGAGATCCAGTTCATAATGAGACCTTTCTTTTTTTTCCCCTTCTTTCTCAGGGATCACTGGAAACGGTTTACCTTCTTAATTCTGAAATGGTAAAAGCCACCCTCTTATTTAGAAACAGTAAGCCATACTTAGAGACTTAATAAATATGAATGACTTTGATGAAAATTGTGATTAATTAAGACCACCCATAGGTTAATTCATGGAAATGCCATGCAAGAGTTCTTAAAAAACATTACATGTAGGTCATAAAAAAATATCTCAGGTGGAAATATTTCTGGCAGGAATGAAACAGACATCACTCCGTAGGAGTTCAAATGACACTGGGTGGCACTTGCAGGATTATGTCATCAGCGGTTGAGAGCCAAGCCATCAGTCTGCATGACAGAGCTAAAGTATGACAGATTTTATACGCCAGTGGAAACATTAATTATAAACAGTACTGGTTCATTCTGCAACTGCTTTGCTAATTAAAATTGTTATTGCAATCTGATTCAATCATTTAAAATAAAATCCTGTAGCCCATGACCAGTTCAGTTTCATTACTATTTAACTACAAACTTGTTCTCATTTCCTGAAATGGACAAAATCTTGATTTACTGTCGTATATATACTTGAGCTGTATACACCACAGTACAGTGATTGCTGAAAAGAAACTCTTGGGTATACATATTAATGTCACAACTCACTCTTTATGTTTCTATTTCCTTAAATCTATGTTGCTTCAGGTGTCTGCATTAAAAAATACTTTCTTGCTGAATGATTTAATGTTCTGTTGAGCTTTCATTGAGACCCAGGATTAAATACCAGACACAGTGAAATATTTCTGATTGGCATCTGCAGAATATCTTAGCTGTACATCTTGCATGCATGTGGATAGTGATGACTATTTAAATGTTCATTCTACACATTATCCCATCCTGTTCTAACCCACAACAAAAATCTTAAAGGGTCTGATACCCATTACAAAACAATGATGCCAAGCGTGTGTTATCAAGAGCTGTATATATATGTCACATGACAGCTTACTTGTATATTGGGGTGCATAATATGGAAAGATTTGGAACGAATGTAAAGTTTCAAATATAAAATGTCGTCCTTATTCCTAAACTGGTCATTTTTGCATCAGTTGGTAAGGGTAATAAATTGTGATTCTAAGTGCAACCTTCATATTCAATTAGAAGACCTATAGTATTTCTTTTATATATCTAATGATTTGGCTTGTATCTACTTCATCTCAGTTTATTTGGCCTACATGTATCATGTGTTTGATTATAAGATATATATATATATATATATATATATATATATATATATATATATATATATATATATATATATATACACACATACACATTTTTTGCATAACTTCTTTTTATACATACTATGATGTCCCCACTCTGGGCCAGTAATCAAGGAGCCTAAATCTTGACCACTGACACTGGATAGGGACGTCACTTGGAATACAAATGGATACACTCAGTATTTCCAGATGCAGACCTCTCTGCATCAAGCACAATTTGCCTTACGAGCACACAGGAAACACACTAAGTCTGGGGTCTGGATTTCTCTATCTCTCTCCCTCCAGGGCCCCAGCAAGACAACTCACTGGTACAGCTGTAGGATTAGGTCCATAGCTGAGTGTCCATGCCAAGTTATCCAGCACCCTCTCTGTGAAACCATTGCTTCAAGTCCCTGCCCGAAATACCTGACACACACACTCTTTGGGATTTAATTTTCACACACACACACTCACACACACACGCACACATACACACACACACACACACACACACACGCACGCACACACACACACACACACACACACACACACACACACACACTTACACACACACCTGGGAAAGGCTGGCACAATTACCCGCTCTACCAGCTTTGCCCAGACTATAAGATAGATTCACTGACACCAGTCAGTTACTATAAGGCTCTTAAAAGGGCATCCAATTATACTGAGTGAAATTAAAATTAATACAAATGGTAATGTTGACCAAACAGCCAGGCTTTCAGGAGTGGCCACAGTTATCACCAAATAAATATGTGCAAGTACTCTCAAAACTTAAATATTTCCTGAAAAGGACCAGCCACAATGAAAAGTTTAAAAATATTTAATAATAATTAATAAAAGAACAGGAAAAAACTAAATATCTATTTACAGTAAACACCAGAATTTCATACACAGGAAGTATGAAAAATAATACCAATGAAAAGTTTCACACAGTTATGAAAACACAGTATTTAGCTACTGTCACTATCTATTCCTGATTGATTAAAAGGATTATTGTTCCTACTTACTGAATAGAGCAAGTCAAGATGGATGTGTGGTCCTTGTTGTCAGATCCAAGAAAGAATACAGAATGCTCCTGAGATTTTAATGTTCTCTAATATTAAAACATTATTTCTGTAGGGAATGACATTACATACATCTGGTCATCTGAATCTGTTTCTCGCACTATCCCCCATCACTAGAAGCTACCAGGGTTTAGCACCTATGTACTAGAATACACACATAGAGTATTGCTCAGATGTGGTGCAGCTGTTGGAAGTCATAAAACCATAAAACTAATGCACTCTTCCTACAAGAGCTACAATATATTCTGTAGTACAGACGTTGCATTTTATTATTTTATTATTTTATTATTTTACATTTGTTGATCAGGCTAGTCTAGCTGGATATATGTCCATTTTCAGTAGAGGCCCGCGGAGAAAAGCTCCAAGCATGAACAGTGACAAAGTTAACAATATAAAAAGACATGATAAAGCAAATACAGAGGCAGCATTGTTCAAAGAAAAATTAAAAATTATAAACTATAAAAATGTTAGTAAAAAATCATAATAAACAATATACTACACACATGAGAAGGTATGAGCAAGACTCAGTTAAGAGAAAAAGAAGTTATATTTTATCCTCATATTATGAAGAAAAGGATAATGGCTAGATTTGGAGGGATAGGTAAGAGGAGTAGAAAAAGAAGGGGAAAAAGATATCAGTGTGGGTTAGTACATGGACAAAGCCAATGAGTTTTGAGATGTTCTTTAAGATGTTTTTTAAATAGAGAAGTCGAAGTAAGGGTTGATAATTCAGAAGGAAGCAGATTCCAGTTTTTACCTGCAGTGTTTGAGAAAAGTGAATCACCGGCTTTGTTGTTGGATTTAATAGAGGAAACTAGAAGCTTATTAGCAGAGCGTAGTGTAGCTAGATTTTTATATGGTGTAATTAGATTAGTGAGGATAGGAGTGTTGTTAGGGTGATATAGGATCTTTTGAGTAATAAGTAGTTATTGACAGAGTATGTGGTTTTGCAATTCTATCCATTCAAGTTGTTTGAGGTTGAGGCAATGGTGAGTTTTAAAGGGGGAGCATGTAATGAATCTAGCTATGCTATTATAACAGGTGGAGGAGAGTTTAGAGAGGTTGTTTTTGGATAGGTTAGTATATATAACAGAGGCATAGAAAAAGGTAGAAATTAGGTGGGTCTGGGCAATAGTATTCCTTGCAGAAAGGATAAGGAAGGGTTTAATTCTATAGAGGGTACCAAGTTTTTTATTAACAGACTTTATGGTGCAGTTGATGTGGTCATCAAAGCTGAGATGATTATCAATTGTTACACCTAGTAGGCTGGTTGTAGTGTCTGGGGTTACGTTGGTACCATTTTTAGAGGTTACAGAGAAGAATGGAATAGGTGATTTATGGGTTGGAGTAAAATGCAGCAGTTTTGTTTTTTTGGGATTCAGGAGTAGGCAGTGTTGCTTATTAAAAATAGTTTGGGTGAGAGAGTGGAGAGAGGCTATATTCTTGGCTGAACAGATTAAGGTGGAGTCGTCAGCATATTGAATGCAGGTGGCTTGAGGTATGTTCATGTGTAGATTGTTAATAAATAAGGAAAAGTGTAGGGGACCTAAGATAGAGCCTTGGGGTACTCCAATATTTACTGGGAGTAGTGAAGACAGATTGTTATGCCAAAGTACTGCTTGATGTCTATTTTCCAGATAAGACCTAAACCATTGTATAGCTTGAGGATCAAGAGAATGGGCCTTTAGTTTGTCTAGAAGTAAGTTATGGTTAACCATATCAAAGGCTTTTGACAGGTGAATAAATGGTGCAGAGGAAAAAGAGTTATTGTTACAATTTTTGTTTATAGAGTCGGTAAAGGATAAGAGGGCAGTCGATGTGCTATGGAATGGCCTAAAGCCATGTTGGCAGTTTGCTAGTAGGTTATTTTGTAGTAAGTGGTTAAGTAGTTGTTTGTGAATCCATTTTTCCATTATCTTAGCTAATGGGGAGAGTAAAGCAATAGGACAAAAGTTAGAAAGCTCAATGGAAGGTCCATCTTTATGTAGAGGGATGATGTGGGAAACTTTCCATAAAGTAGGGATTTTGCCTTCTGAGATGGTTCTGTTAATAAGGATAGAGATGGGAAAGTCAATGGCTTTTGCGACAATTTGTAGGTATTCAGATGGGAGACAGTCAGCAGAAGGGGTGCAAGGTTTTAATTATTGAAATAACTTACAGATGAGAGATGTAGATACAGGTTGTATATGAAAGGTGGGAGATGAAGTATTCGGGATATTTAGTGGGGAAGCAGTGAAGGGTGGTAAGGAATTGGCTTGTGCTTGAATGGCTTCTGTAAAGTAGTTATTAAAGGCATCAAGGATCTGGTTGGAGTTGTTATGGTTAAAACCGGTTGGGTCTGGAGTAGTAGGGTGACCTGGGTGAAGAAGTTTTTTTATCCCTGACCAAAATTTTTGTGGAGTTTGTTGACTGATTTGTTGGAGGTGAAGGTAGAAGTCTTTTTTGTCTCTAAGAATATCTTTCTTGGTGGCATTTCTTAGCTGTTTAAAGAGGAGGTGATCTGTTGGACATTTGGTGGCTCTCCATTTAGTCCAGATTTTATTTCTGAGGAGTATCATTTGCCTCATTTGTTTTGTGAGCCAAGGGGCAGATTTGGTTCTTATTCTAGTAGAATGATATGGTGCATGGCAGTCAAGGATTTGAAGAAAGTTAGTATTAAAGTAGGTAACAGCCTCATCCAGTTCAAGATGGGTTAGTGGTGACCAGTCACATGCTTGTAATTCATTTAGGAAGCTGTCTGGATTGAAGAATTTTTTTGCGCGAGAGGTTTTGAGATTATGAGTAGTTGGAATATGGACTTTTTGTCTAATAATGTAGGTAAGCATATGGTCACTGATATCGTCGGGAAGAGTTCCTGGAGTATAAGTTTCAGGGTGGCTGTTAATAAGGATCCAGTCCAAAGTAGTTTCCTTACTGCTAGGTTTGTGGATTCTAGTAGGAGTTATTATTAATTGTGAGAATCCAAAGAGGTTTATGTGGTTGGTAGGGTTAGGAGAACTACAGGTGGACCAGTCGATGTTAAAGTCACCCAGTACAATTGTCTCTTGGGGTAGTTGGGTAGAGAGGTAACTAAGTAGGTTTTCAAGAGTATTGGTATTATTACCTGGGGGGGGAGATATGTGCAAATTAGATAGATAGATTTGGAGTTTGGCTCCTTTCAAAACTGTGGGATAATATCTTTATGGTTTAACCCATAAGGTAATTTAATTTCAATAATATTTTTTCTTCTAAAGTCAGATGGAGTAACCTCTTCTCTTGCAGTATATGTTGTTACAATGTATACATTTAATTTAGTTACAATAATACATGTACATTTCTTTACCTTCTAGCAGGGCACACTCTTGATATATTTTAATAGAAGCAAACCTCACAAATACATTTTCAGCACAAGCATCTGTACTAATCAGTTTGATATACAACTGACATATAATTATTTTAAAAAATTCCAACTAGCTCTGTGCTGGCATAAGTTATACATCCACTGCCCTACTTCTCCTGGCATTGCTGGCAGTACCACCTATCATCACACATACAGTGGATATAAAAAGTTTACACACCCCTGTTAAAATACTAGGTTTTTGTGGTATAAAAAATTAGACCACAATAAATAATTTCAAAACTTTTTCCACCTTTAATGTGACCTATAACCTGTACAATTCAATTGAAAAACAAGCAAATCTGTTAGGGGAAAAATAAAAAAATGAAATAACATACAATATGCTGGTTGCATAAGTGTGCACACCCTTAAACTAATACTTTGTTGTGTGTGCACACCCTTAATCTAATTGTGACACCCATGCACTGGCCCAGATATCAAGTACCCTCAATCCTCACCACTAACACCAGTGATGGGCATGCACATTGGGATGATAGCAAGTACACACACAGTAAAGTATAATTTCCCTTAAGAGCACAGAGAGATCACAGTCAGTCTGGGGCTGGTTTCTCCCTTTCTCTCCAGATCCTCAATAAGAGTCCACACTGGCACAGTTATGGAATGGACTCTTTAGCCAGGGTTCCAAGCCAAGTCCTCCCAGGACTCCCTCTGTCCAACCAGTGCTTCATGTCCCTGCATAAAAAGCTGACACACACACACAAACACACACACACACACACACACACACACACACACACACACACACACACACACACACACACACACACACACACACACACACACTTTGAGATATGATTTATATACAAACTCACAAACACTCCTGGGGAAGGCTGGCACAGGTTCACTAGGTATGCCCTTTCTGCCCAGGCTATAAGGTAGTAATCCAATGCCACCAGAACCCCTTAATTATCAGCTACTATAATGCCCTTCCCAAAGCATGACCAATTTCGCTGTGTAATAATATTGTTATCTAATTAGTAAGTGTGAGTAGAACTTTTAAGCCTTTTGGAGTGGATTGGATTATATCACTAAATACATGTGCATACTCTAGAGCTTAAATTATCTCTACACAAAACAGCCACAGTTGAAAGGTTTAAAAATATTTAAACCTAAATAATAAAAACACAAGACAAATCTCCCCAATTCAACACAGTGCTAGTCAAGAGTTCAGAAATAACAGAAAAATGCTTTAAAACCATATTAGCTGGATAGTCTGACATAAATATAGAAAACAGCTAGACTAAATCTGATTAAATTCCTATCTAACTCTAAGAGTAATACTGTTCTAAATTTTACTTAAATGTCTGAGATCTCTTAAATTGATAATACATCACTGCTAACTCATTTTAGATTACATCATTCTTTACACTTCTCTGGCTCTCAGGCTACCAGAAGCTCTAAATTTGCATTTCTTAGTAAGCTTGCACCTGGTCAGGAAGCCACAGTATTAAAAGACCTTATACTTGTAAAATCTAACAACTAACTCTTGTCCTAAGACAATAGAAAGAATTCCTTCATCCAGACATCCTGTCTCCAAGCTTTGAGATCAAACAGCCATAAAATGGTTTACTTTATCAGCATTCTTCCAGCAGGGTGCTCTGTGGTTATATTTTTGAAGTTCAGAACATATAACAGCGTTTTTATTACATTTAGTTTTCTTAAATTTGTAAAACAGCCTGTGGATTATATTAATATTTACAATGACATATAATTATCTACAACATTTTATCTAGCAGGGCTGGCAGCCTTTCAGTTTTTCACATCCCCCTCACCGAGAACACAAGCTAGTTTTTCAAGTGACCATTGAGAAACGTTGCTTGAGAGGGTTAGGTCTATCTGAATATACCTTACCCCATTCCCTGTCTTGAGAGCCCATCTGCACTGGCATTGTTAATCTCACTGGGGCATTGCACTGACATATATACTTGCAATCCTAGGGACCATCTTAGCAAATTTGCATTTTGCTGGCTGGCTCAGTGTAACCATGTTAGGTGATTGTGATCTATAACTTCAGTGAAATTTCTTCCATACAGATAAGGTTGAAGTTTCTGCAGTGCCCACACTATGGCTAGACATTCCTTTTCTACAGCTACATAGCATTCCTCCCTGGGTTGGAGCCTACAACTGAGATAAACCACTGGGTGCTCTTCTCCCTCTGAAGAAATCTGGCTAAGTACAGCCCCCACCCCATGGTTCAAAGCATCCACCTGCACAACAAATTCTTTACTGTAATCTGTACTGGCTAACACAGGAGGTCCTCCCAAAGATTATTTATGCTTCTGGGATGCCTGCTCACATGCTGTGGTCCACACTACCTTATCTGGCCTGTTTTTCCTTGTCAGGTCTATGAGGGGAGCAGCTATGGTACTATAACTGAGGACAAACTTTCTGTAGTACCCTGCTGTCCCTAGGAATGCCCTCACCTGCTTTTTGGTAACAGTTGCAGGCCATGCCTGAATGGCTTCAACTGTGGCAGGTTCTGGTCTGATCTTACCACTCCCCACTCTATGTCCTAGGTAGAAAACCTCTGCCATACCCACCTGACATTTGTTTGGCTTAATGGTCAACCCTGCGCTCTGTAGTCTGCACAGCACCTCCCTGACATGCTGAAGGTGCACTTACCAGGAATGGCTGTTGATGGCAATATCATCTAGGTAAGCAAGGGCAAACCCTCCTGCTCCTGCTAGGATATGATCTACCAGCCTCTGGAAATCACTGGGGCATTTTTCATCCCAACGTGTATCTTTGTGAACTCATACAAGCCAAAAGGAGTTAAAAGGCTGACACCTCTCTAGCACTGGGAGTTAAGGGCACCTGCCAGTAACCTGTGGGAAGATTAATGGTGGTAAGGTACTTAGCCCCACCCAGCTGCTCTAGGGCTTCATCTGTCCTATTCATGGGGTAAGCATCTGAGTATGTATGAGTATTTAATGTCATGTAGTCCACACAGAACCTGGTGCTCACATCCTTCTTTGGCATCAGCACCACTGTAGAAGCCCAGGTACTGTTGGGCTCTTTAATTACCCCTAGTTCCAACATTTCCTGTATCTCCTCCCTCAGAGTCTGTTTGACTCTCTCAGGAACCCTATAAGGGGCCTGACAAATAGGCCTTTGGGGTCTTGTATCCACCTAGTGCTGCACCAGGTGGGTACACCCTGGTTTCCCAGTGAACATGTCCCCAAACTTCTGTAACACTGCTTGGATTTCATGAACCTGGGTAGGAGATAGCTTTTGGGACATTGCTACCCCTTCCACTGAGGTGTCAGTCCGAGCCTCACTGAGGAGATCAGTCAACAGATCTCCCTCAGACTCCTCCTGCAATCTACTGCAAATACTCAGCACAAGGGCCTCCCTGTCATGGTAAGGTTTCATCATGTTAACATGGTACAATTTGCCCCTGCCTCCTACCTAGCAGTTCTACCATGTAGTTAACATCACTTACCTTTCTTACCACCTTGTAGGGTCCCTCTCAAGTTGCTTGCAGCTTGTTGTGTCTGACAGGAATGAGAACCATTACCTGCTGCCCTACAGCATGCTCTCTGTCTCGAGCATTTCTGTCATACCACACCTTTTTCTCCTGTTGGGCCTCTGCCAGGTGCTCATGGGCCAAGCCCATGGGTTTCCTGAGCCTTTTCCTGAGGTTTAAGACATATGCAACAACAGACTCCTGCTGAGATTCACACTCACCTTCCCCACTCATCTCGAATTAAATCTAGAGGCCCCCTACCCTTATGCACATACAGCAACCCAAAAGGTGAAAAACCTGTGGATTCCTGGGGTATCTCTCTCTGTAAGCAAACAACAAATGGTGCAAACATTTGTCCTACTCCCTCTTAAACTGGTCTGTAAATGCCTGTAGCATGGACTTGATTGTAGAGTTTAACCTAAAAACAAGACCATTAGTCTGGGGATGGTAGGGGTGGTCTTAAGGTGCTTCTCCCAACAGTACTTTCACAGACAAGCCAGCAGGTCTGACATGAAATTGGCACCTCTGTCAGTATTTCTTTTGGGGAACTACCCTGCTGAAAATCTCTAACAAAGCATTTGCCACCTTTTCTACCTCAATGGAGGACAAAGCCACTGCCTCAGGGTATCTTGTAGCATAATCTATTAACACTAGGATATACATTTTCCCTGTGGAGCTTGGAGTACTCAGATGTGCCACAATATCTATAGCTGCGCTCTGAAATGACTCCTCAATCACAGGCAAATGCATCAAAGGAGCTCTCACCTTGTCTCCTTCCTTGCCTACCTTTTGACACTGCTCACAGGTCCTGCAGTAACCTGTTACATCTCTGGAAATTCCAGGACAATAGACGTTCTGCATAATATGTCTCTTTGTATGTTTTATGCCCATATGACCTGCAAAGGGAATATCATGGGGTATGGCTAGAAGTGCCAGATGGTAGGCTCTAAGCACTACCAACTGTGGTATCCTCCCACCTTCTAGCCCTCCCTCAGGGGTCCACTTTCTATACTCTATACAGTAACCCTTTGTCCCAGTATACAGATTCCCTCTTCCTTGAGAATCAGGGTCCTCACTAGCTACCTGCCTCAGGCCTTGCAATTTAGGGTCTGAGAGCTGAGCCTGTCTCAACTCTCTCTTTGTAACCCTTTCCAGCTCCCCTTCCAACAGACGTCTGGCATCCTCTGACAGCAGTGCCTCACTGTCAGCCTGGGTACTACTCCTCACCTCTGCCAGTGCAGTCACTCTGTCCAAGGAACCATCAGTACCCACAAGCAGCTGTGGCTTACCTTCAGTCTCATTGCTACAGAGTAGCTCCCTCCCTGAATTAACCACCTCACCAGTCCTGGCTACAAGTGTGCGATCTATCTGGGTCTCCCCTCAGGCTACTAGACACACATGCTTGTCTCCAAACCAGACTGCATGTAACTGCATGATCACATGGTACTGCATTATCAAAATCATTCCCTATCAGGACATCTAGACATCCTTTTCCACCCTCCCAGTCAAGGTGAACCATAGCCAAAGGTATATGGAATGGGTTCCCTCCTAAAGCTCTGACTGGAGTAGACTGCACAGGCAAGTAGTGTTCCTCTGTAACTATTGCAGTCTTCACAATGGTTATGTCAGAGGCTGTGTCTCTCTTTGCAATGGCCTCTTTGCCATTCACCTCTGGTGGTAGTTTGGTACCCTTGTTGTCTCAAGATAACCTACTGTTGGCATTTTGTCCTTCTCACTTACTGGCAACCTCACTCTTATGTTCCCCACCTTGCCTACATGGACATCTATATGCCACATGACCCACTGGTTGCATTCAAAACATTTAACCCTAGGTCCTGGATGTGTACCTGGACTAGTGGCTTTGCCTGCTACTAGCAGATTCTGGTTGGGTAGTCCAGGCTGCCCATCATGGGTTCCTTTAGACACATGAGCATCATTGGGTTTCCCTTTCCTGTGCAGTGATGCCCTGCTTGCTAGGTATAGGTCTTCCTTCATCCCCAACTCATCTGTAGTAGCACATTGTCTATCAGCTAACCAGATCCTCATGTCCTCAGGCAAAGTGCTAAGGGATTTTTCCCTCATTCCTGGATAAGGCTGGCACAGGTTCATTAGCTATGCCTCTTCTGCCCAGGTTATAAGGTAGCAATCCACTGCCACCAGAACCCCTACTTGTCAGCTACTATAAGGCCCTTCCCAAAGGGTGACCAATTTCGCTGTGTAATAATACTGTTATCCGATTAGTAAGTGTGACCAGAACTTTTAAGGCTATCAGAGTGGCTTGGACAGTATCATTAAATACATGCAAGTACTCTGGAGCTTAAATTATCTCTACACAAAACAACCACAGTTGAAAGGTTTAAAAACATTTAATAATAAATAATAAAAACACTAGACAAATGTCCTCAGTTCAACACAGTGGTAATCAAGAGTTCAGAAATCAAAGGAAAATGCTTTAAAACAATATTGTTGGATATTCTGGCATAAATATAGAAAACAGATAGACTAAATCTGACTAAATTCCTATCTAAGTTTAAGAGCAATACTGTTCTAAATTCTACTTAAATATAGAGCAAAGGTAGAGTGCTGGTGATGTCAGTTCTGAAGGCAAATACAAAATGCTATAGCGTTCTGAGATCTCTTAAATTGATAATACATCACTGCTGATTCAATTTAGATTACATAATTCTTGACACTTCTCTGGCTCCCAGGATACCAGAAAGTCTAAATTTACATTTCTTAATAAGCTTGCAATTGGTCAGGAAGTTACAGCAATAAAAAACCATTAGACATGTAAAATATAGCAATTAATCCATGTCCTAACACAATAGAAAGAATTCCTTCATCCAGATATCCTGACTCCGAGCTTTGAGATCAGTCATAAAATGCTTTACTGTATCAGCTTTCTGCCAGCAGGATGCACTGTGGCTACACTTTTAAAGTTCAGAACATAAAGCACAGTTTTTCTTACATTTAGTTTTCTTAAATTTGTAAAACAGCCTGTGGATTATATTAATATTTACAATCACATAGAGTTATCTAGAAAATTCTATCTAGCTGGTCTGTCAGCCTTTCAGTTTTTCACACTAATACTTTGTTGAAGCACTTTTTGATTTAATTACAGGATTCAGTCTTCTTGAGTACACACCTGCCATCAATTAAAAAGACTCTAATTAACCCCAAATAAAGTTCAGTTGTCCTAGTAGGATTTTCCTGACATTTACTCAGTTGCCTGCTACAGCAAAACCCATGATCCACAGATAGCTTACGAAGCATCAAAGGGATATCATTGTTGAAAGGTATCAGTCAGGAGAAGGGTACAAAAAAATATTTCCACAGCAGTGGATATGCCATAGAACACAATGAAGAAGTGGAGAAAATATGCAACAACAGTGACGTTGCAAAGAACTAGACTTCCCTCCAAAATTGATGAAAAGACAAGATGAAAACTGGTCAGGAGAGACCCACAGCAACACTGAAGGAGCTGCAGGAATTTCTGGCAAGTACTGGTTGTGTACTATATGTGACAACAATCTCCCATAATCTCCATATGTCTGGACTATGGGGTATGGTTGTAAGATGGAAGCCTTTTCTTACACAGAAAAATATCCAGGCCCAGTTAAAATTTGCAAAACAATACATCGAGTCTCCCAAAAGCATGTTGGAAAATGTGTTATGGTCTGATGAGACCAAGGTTACACTTTTTGGCCACAATTCCAAAATATACATTTGGCTCAAAAACAACACTTCACATCACCAAAAAAACACTATTCCCACGGTGAAGCATGGTGTTGGCAGTATCATGCTTTGGGGTTGCTTTTCTTCAGCTCAAACTGGGGCTTTAGTCAAGGTGGAGGGAATTATGAAATGTTTTAAATACCAGTCACTTTAGGCCCAAAATCTTCAGGCGTCTGCTAGAAAGCTGAAGATGTAGAGGAATTTCACCTTTCAACATGACAATGACCCCAAGCATACATCCAAATCAACAAAAGAGTGGCTTCACCAGAAGAAAATTAAAGTTTGGGAATGGCCCAGCCAGAGCCTAGACCTAAATCCAATAGAAAATCTGTGGGGTGACCTAATGATGCCCTCTCAACCTGACAGATTTGAAGCACTTTTGCAAGGAAGAGTGGGCAAGTATTGCCACGTCAAGATGTACCATGCTGATAGACTCCTACCCAAGAAGTCTGAATGCTGTAATAAATCAAAAGGTGCTTCAACAAAGTATTAGTTTAAGGGTGTGCACACACAATGAAGTATTAGTTTAAGGGTGTGCACATTTATGCAACCAGCATATTGTACATGTTTATTTTTTATATTTTTGCCCTTAACAGATTTGTTTGTTTTTCAATTGAATTATACAGGTTATAAGTCACTTTAAAGGTGGGAAAAGTTCTGAAATGATTTATTGTGGTCTCATTTTTTTAAATAACAAAAACATGGCATTTTAACAGGGGTATGTAAACTTTTTATATCTGTTCATCACACACACACACACACACACACACACACACACACACACACACACACACACACACACATATATATATATATATATATATATACATATATATGGTTTTAAATTTAATCATCGAATTATCTTTTTGCTGAATCTGAAATACCCAATTGCAGTTCCATGAAAATACACTATTCTGTAAGCTCACTATAACAAAAATTAAACCACCAAAATGCCTACAACTTACTAAATAAAAGCACATACAAACATTCTTTAGTATTTTTCAGGGTGGAAGCCCCCCTGCACCCCCATTTGGTCGGCTGCCCCCCCCCACACCCCCTGCATATTATATATACCAACTCTGACATTGCACTACAGTGAAAACAATGATAAATTTCCCGACCCCTTATAGTAGTGCGATCTCCAATTATAGCTACAAGTACTGTATAAATAATTGTCCACATCCTGACTATTTCTACACCTATCCTTAAATCTACCATCACACACAACTATTAGGGAAAACACCGTACACTTGTACCTGACCCTCTCGCACCACCAGTATCATGTAAATAGCTTTGCTAAAACAGAACACGACATTGTGAGCTTTCGGAATAGTGTAGTTTCATGAAAGTGTAGTCGGTTATTTCAGATTTGGCAAAACAAAAATTCAATTATTAAAATGTGACCCATACATATATATATATATATATATATATATATATATATATATACACACACTTAATATTTACTCTGGTTTGTTTAGAAGTACATGTTTTGTCCTTACTTTATATTTTTTCATTGGGTCCATATCAGAGCTGAAAAAGGTCCTCAGACCAGTCCACCTTCCTAGTTAACATATGAAAAATAAATAAATAAAAATAAACCTGATATGGAAATGAGCAAATTGTTTTTTTCTGCAAAGACTGCATATATTTTACAGTCTATCCCCTTTGATATCACACAGTTACTCCTTATATCTTAGGAATGGAAAAGCAATTGCTGTAAATTCTTCTTCGCTCATATTTGTTATTCATTACAACAGATAGATAAAATCCTTGGAGGACTTTGACCATAGGTTCATAGGCATATACTTTACTAGGCTAATGACCACTGGGACCTTTATAAGATTGGCCATGCAACTCAAATGCTTTGAGGTAATCTGTATAAGACATTTTGTTTATATCCTGTATTCTTTTTTTGTGATGAACATCTGTGGACATTCCAGTTGTTGCATGTGCCTGGTCAGGTACATACCAACATGGATCTGATGATGTCTCAGTACTGTGGCAATATAACTTCCCTAGATCTAAATGCCATTTCCTTATTTATAAGACATTTGCTGGTTGAAAGCCATGTTACTATTTGCATGAGTTGTTAAGTCCCTGACTACAGTGTGTACTTTTAGGGGTGTTTTATCAATGATGTATTTTTCCTGGGTGGCCGACTTCCTGAAAATTCCTATTATGCATTTTTTGGCATTGAGTTTTAAGCCTTGGCATTGGCACCAATCATTTGTTTCTGTTAGACCTTCCTATTGCATGTTAGTATCTTATTGAGAGGGGGACTTGATTACTCCTAGCTTAAAATTTTCTGAAAAGTTGGTAAGTCATTATCTTCTGAATAAATAGATGCCAAAGAGGATCAGACCTAGCACAGGGCTCTGAGACACTCCTCTGGTGACAGGCATCTTTGTAGAGGTGGTCTCTCGCAGAAGCATAGCTGGTTCAACCAGCACCCTGGGCCAGTACTGTGAACCACTACCCCACCCCCTCTGCTCTTCAAGTTTGAGGAAAAAAGGACATTCCTTCTACTGGCGCACTAACCAGATAGCCAGAGGCACAACACACCCCCTCCCTTCCTCCTGCCCCAGCCATTCAGGTCCCATTTCTGTATCCTGCCCACAACCCTCTCTCAGCAAGATTTCTTTTAAACTCTAGCAAATTGATGGCTACACATGTAGCCAACAATTATTATAGTCCATACCTTGCCTTGACAGAGTGCTACAGTGCTTCTGCTTTAGTTAGAAAAAAAATTATATTTTTTAAACTGTAGCAAACTGTTATCTGCAAATGTAGCTAGAGTTTCTACAGTTTATACCCTGCCTATATGGAACAACTGTAGTGACTGTTTGCTACATTTCTGGATAACATTTGCTACAGTGTATATCCTGCCTGCATGAAGCACTACACTGGTTGTGTTTTAGTTAAAAAAAATCTTCTTTTTAAACTGTAGCAAACAATTCTTACAGTTTATACCTTGCCTGCACAGAGTGCTACAGAGCTCAGATTTTAGTTAAAACAAAGAAGATTTTTTTTATTTTAGTTAAAACAAAGAAGATTTTTTTTTAATTCTAAACTGTAGCAAACTGCTTGAGACAATGCACTACCGCACTCAGGTTTGACTTCAGGCAGGAGATTGGCATCAGCTGGTCATTCCCCCAACACTTTGTGCCCAGAGCAGTTGCCCTTCTTGCCCTATTCTAGCTACACTACTGGTCTGTTCAGTCCTACCTTCCTGGGGCCTGTCTGTGAGCCAGCTGGCTATCCAATGAGTTATATGGGTTTATTGCTAATTCCATGAGTTTTTATTTTAATGCCTAAGTAGAGTATTATATCAAATGCCTTAGCTAGGTCAAAGTAGGCCATATGCACACTTTTGTCGTCATCCATTACCTTGTTGACCTTCTCAAAGAAGTCCTCCAGGTTCAATAAGCATGACCTACCTTTGATGAAACCAAACTGGGTTAGCTCCAGTGTCTGAAGGTTTCCTATGTCATTGCTAGTAATTTCCATGATAATTATTTCCGTGACTTTGCATATGAGACTGGTCAGACTAAAGGGTCTTTAGTTCTCTGGATCTATTGATGGCCTACTCTTGTGCACAGGGATAACCATTGCAGTCTTTTGTTTGTGTGACACGAAGCCTGTGCAGAGGCTATAACTGAATAGTGACACCATTGGCCTTGATCAGTCATATTTCAGGCTATTTATGAGGCATCTTGGGATTTTATAGGGCCTATCAAAGCTGTATTCTTAACCTTAAAAATCACATCTAAGACCTGTTTTGTACTTATAGTTTGCGTGATTATGTTAGATGGCATTTCTTGGGGTGGGGGGTGGCTGGGGATGAGGGGGGTGTAGAGTTGGAGCTGAATTTGTCAGCCAGGAGATCTGCTATATCTCTCGGTTCCAAGAATGTGGCTCCATTTGCCAACAGTTTGGCACACTGTTAGTTGCTGCCTTTGAGGTTTCAGACATAGATAAAAAAAGCGTTATGGTTGTCCTTGGCCTGAGACAGTATATCTACCTCACAATTTGCTTTGCTGGACTTAATTAGTGCTCTTAATCATCTATTCAGTTTAATGAGAGAGTTGTTATCTTTTTCAGAGTTATACTTCTTACATTTCACTATGACTTTTTTTCTTTTGTTGTACAGTCTGTAATTTTGGATTCCACTAGGGTAGTTTGTTTTTTAGTTAGTTTTGGGCTTACTTCTGGCAAGCACTGCAGGCTCGATGCAGTCACTGATATAGTTATATAGAGCTTCTGTGAATAATTCTGCATAGGCTTCTGTATTATCTGGTTTTGAAAAGGCTTGAAATTTTGACAGCTTATCACTTAATAAGAGGCAGGTGCAGAATTGATTATTTCTTCAAAGGAGATTGCTTTATGGTCTGACCATACCAGAGAAGGCACAACTCTGGGGGTGGAGGGTTGCAATATTGTCACATAATTGTGAGAACCAGGTTGTATGCATTAACTTTCAAGTGTTTATATTTAAAAAGTCTAGGTAGCTCTGTGTCTACAAATTTGGGGTCATTTAGGATTCCCAATTTATAGATGGATAATTAAAGTCTCCCAACAGTATGGTATTTGGTTGAGTAGTGAGTGTCTCCACTAGGTCTAATTAGGAACTAAGGGTTTCATTGAACATAGAGAGTGATTTGTAGCTAGCTAGTTTATGATATGGGACTTATGCTAATTTGAATGTGGAAGAATTCCAGTGTGCCATCCAGTTTAACCAACCTAGAGTTATGCTTGTTATTGATGGAGATTGAGATACCCCCCTCATTTAGTCCCCATCTGTGGAGTTGCTGGTCTAAATGTGGGGATGGC
This sequence comes from Protopterus annectens, assembly GCF_019279795.1. Classification (NCBI taxonomy): domain Eukaryota; kingdom Metazoa; phylum Chordata; order Ceratodontiformes; family Protopteridae; genus Protopterus; species Protopterus annectens. The sequence continues at coordinate 752,359,722 of NC_056745.1, forward strand.
ATTGAAACCTTGCACTGCTGGGGTACTCTCTGTAGCTTGAAGCCATGTCTTGGTAACTGCACAGATGTCCGCATTCTCCAAAGTGAGGAGAGCTTGGAGAGGATGGAGCTTCTTCTTTATTTTCTTAGCGACAACACCTTTAGATTTTCTTTGGTGGATTTTGCTATTTTGGAAGGTTTTAAAATTAGCATTGCCTAAAAGTGACTCTGTGGCAGAAGACAATATTTGAAAGCCTAGAGGAAACAGGTGCAGACAATTCTTGTCAAAGCAATGTAGTACATTAACCATGTCCCCCCATGCTGACACTTTTGCATCTCCCTAGAATGACACCAAAAACTAAGTCAATCGTTAAAGGCAATCATCTTCTGTTGTATTCTGGCATTATGCTTAGTGAAAGTAGAATGCCACTCAATGCTATGCACATACCAACCTGTGACACATAGCCTGAGAGCTTCTTAATGTCGCTGTTCATATAGTCTAAAGAGGCATGTCTCTGGTCATGGTCATTTAAACCTATGTAGACTATGACTGAATCATACTGTACCTGTGGTGCAATGACTTGAGTGCATTCACAGCTTGGCAGATCTTGGGCCCCTGATAAGTAACTGACTAATATTTTCCCCTTTTTCAGCCTGGTGATTGGGTCATCAGTATGTCCTTCAATAAAGTCCCCTATGATTAGAGTACTAGGTAGTGCATTGGCTGGCTTGCCTTATGGGCTTTGTAGTTGGTGCTCCACTGGGTGTGGCTATATGTGCAGGGTTAAGATTTGTTTCTGTTGAGCTTGCTGAGGAAAATTTTTGCAGGTGGAATGTCTGGGAGGTATTTGGGAGGACTGCATGTAACTGCCTCAGCATAACAAGGTCTTCGTGTGGGGTGTAGACTATGTGTGTTGAGGGTAGTAGAGTGCGTTTTTCTGACATGAGTGTTTGCATGTGAGAGTATTGCCTCCAGAGACATTGTGTATATATACATCTCTCATATACTGTGCTTATTTGTTTCAGGATTAAATGTTTGTAATTGAACTTTAAACAATTGCTATATTGTCTCAGTATACCCATATCCACCAAACCAGCTTCCAAGAAACAGAGAAAGTGCATAACCATGATGTCAGGTCCTTTATTGGGTGAGTTACAATTGTGGGTGTGGTGCACGAGGGATTAATAGTGGGCTGACTAAGGGTGCCTTTGGGGCAAGAGACTAGAGCAGGCTATATAATCCTAAATTCAAGGGGCTGTACTCCCCAACATGCAGACTACCTGCACTTGTGCTACTCAATGTGCAAAGTAGTTGCTTTACACTCACCGAATTACTGATACAGTTTCAGAGGCTGTTTCATAGGGAACATTTGGTAACTAGGTGTCTGCATCTACACAGGGCATTGCTATCCACTACTGCAAGATGGGCTTCTAAGTGCTCTGGTCAATAAAATGACTCCACTTAAAACTCCCTTTTACGTTTCTCAACTCAGAGAATTCAGGGCACCACCTACTGCCATTAGATGGACTATCCTACTTCTCAATTTAAAAACACAAAGAAGATTGCTTGAGAGTTTAATGCTTTCACAAAGCACCTTAAACAAGCTACACGGAAAAGGCAGCTTCAAGTAGTAGGGACCCTTTGACATTAATTAAAGTGCAAAAATCAACAAACAAGCAGAAGTAAAGCAATAACACTAGAAAAGAGTTAACTGAAGTGCAAAATAATGAAACAAATCTCTTACCTGCCATTGATGGAGCAGGATTATTTTAAGACCTAGTCAGAGTGTGGTGTGGGTGCCAAGCAGATGGGATCTCTGGGAAAATGAACAAGAGACAATTTGTAGTAAAGGAGGTTTACTCAAGAGCAATACTGGTTTGCTGGGTGGGCACTAAATATTATGGATTAATGGAAAACAATGGTTGGGAAAACTACTTAAAGATCTTAAACAACAGACAACAGCAATGAAAGAGGATAGGAAGAGGCTTTGGAATTCAGACTACCATAATGGGTGGAAGGCAGAGACACACCCTTTTAAAACCATAACAGAAAAATGGTGGAAAGGTTGGGAAAAAATTCAAGCTGCAATAAGTGGGCTGGCTTGAGAGGCATTTATTCAAATAAAAGCAGTTTGCAGCTCCAGTCCTATGACACTGAGCTACAGGTCAATGGCCCTGGATAGGTTAAAATTTCAGAAACTCTAGCTTAATGTCTTGTGGGGGGTGAGCAGACACAAAGAACAAGGGAACAGAAAAGCACAGGAATGCAACTTTTAAATGATATGTAAAATATAAGACTCTAGCAGCAAAACTCAAATATAAACTGCTGTAAAAGCACTGATGCATAAATCCTGGGACAGAACATACAATACTGCTACTATTGCATTTCTACCACAGTCTAAGGCAACAGATTATGCCTGTAACACTAAAGTGAAAACTGGACTTTCAAAGATTATTAAATGTCTTTTTTAGGTCAGCTTTATCAATGAACTTCCCTTCTCCACCCTCCATAGTGGCATATAAGACTTAGCCCCAGATTCTGCAAGCATTGCACGGCGTGCAGGATTAGTGCAGGAGCTCTAGCAGGCAATATGTCTGCCATGCAATCCAGGAATAGCCTGTAGGGGCATGTGTGAGCGCTCCTGTACTAGTCCTGCATGGACTCAGCCCCTGTATGCAAATTACCCCATTTGCAGGAGAAATCCATGCACATGAGGTGAATTTGTGATCCAGAAAGCTAGAAACCGGCTGTGCAGGACTAGTGTAATCTGCAGAAATGTACTCGGTTAGTAACCAAGTACATTTCTGCAAATTCCAAAACGGAGCTGTGACAGCTCCAAATAAAGGGTGCATATTATTCAAAAAGCATTCCAATGGCCAAGTATAAGGCCACTAGCATTGAAAACAGCTTAAAAAATAAAAATAACAACTAAATTTTTTTTTAGCCGATCTCGGTTGTTTAAGCGTAGGGTAGCAGTGTGCAAACGGGATCGAGGGGAAAATAAGAAAGGAAACCTAAAATAAGTATTCTAACTGAAATCAGTATTTTGCCATTAAAATCAATGGCAGGCAGAAGTCAACATGGCCAGTGAGTAGTGGTTGCTAAGGGGGGGAGGCTCAGTGTGAAACATGTAACTATGCATTAGCAGGCAATCCTATGCAACTGAGGAGAATGATAGTGAATCCCAGATTTCCCCAGCATGCTAGTCAGCTCCCAACAGTGTAAGAGCAGGAATAGCTTGGTGCAAGCCTAGGAGCTAGCTGACATCATAGGGAGGTGTGTCAGGCATACTATAAGTGGATTGGAGCCCTGTGACTCAGGTTTGCTCCTACCTAAGCACAGCTAGGCAAGGGGTGTGTCTGAGTCTGCCTAGCACTCTTTACATTGCCTAAGCAGGTGTGTGCACCATGCACTGGGTTTGAAAGAAAAAAAAAAGGTAAACCAGGACATAGCAGCTCTGTGCACATTTGAACACTGTGCTTACATGGCACATCCCTGAGCTTAAACTGGAAGGCAATGGGAAGGGAAAACAGTAGTAGGAAGTAAATCAAGGAGAACTAGCATAGCTGACAGGTGAAATGAATCAGAATCAGCCAATTACACAGGCAGCAGACCAGCCCAGCCCAGAACACTACTATAAACTATGCAATCATCTTCCACTCTGGTTTTTCCCATACTCTACACCACTGGTGTATACAAACGGGGAAGTTTCAACAGACAAAACAACAAAATGGTAGCGCCTGCAATAGCTACCATACGACAACTTGTGGAAGAGGCTGAGGGAGGTGAGGATGTGAATGCTGTTGACCAACTCACAGTGAGGAGACGGAGAAGAGTGTACAGACACAGGGTAACCTACCAAGGGCTACATGAGCTGGAGATAGTGGAGTGCTATAGGGTGGACAGGGACCTCCTACAGCAAATCGTTGAGCTGTGCCGGCCACACCTGACACACAGAACCAACAGAGGGGAACCCATCCCAGTGGATACCAAGGTATGTGTAGGCCAAAGAATACTAGCTACAGGTACCTTCCAAAGGCCAACTAGGGATATGATGGTGATCTTATAGGCATCAGCATCCAGGGTACTCCACCAGTTCCTGGATGCCATGTCAGCAAATGCCGGTGAGCACGTATACTTCCCTGACACCCGTGAGGTATTGGCCAGCAATATGCAACTGTTCCACAAAATAACAGCATACCCTGAGGTAGTGGGTGCTATAGACTGCATGCACATATGCATCAAAGTACCACCCGGTGAGCATGGTAGGGTCTACATCAACCACAAGGACTTCCCTTCCATCAACTGCCAGGTCATGTGTGATACCCAGGGCATACCCAGGGCATAATAATGAATGTATGTTCTGACTGCCCTGGAAGCTATCACGATTTCCACATCTGGCATCTGATGCAGCTGCACCACAGATTTGCCAATGGGGACATCCCTCATGGTCACCTAGTGGGGGATGCTGGATACGCACTGGAGCCGTGGCTGATGACACCCATCAGAAATGCACACACACCCAAACAAGACATTTATAATGAGGCACACACACAGACATGAATTATAATAGAGCATGTGTTTGGGATGCTTAAGTCATGGTTCCAGTGCCTGGACACATCAGGTGGAGCCTTGCAGTACTCACCAGCTACATGTACCCAAATTGTCATCATATGTACCAAGCTACACAATATGATCCTGCAGAAACAGCTGCAGCAGGAACAGCATGGGGCAGGGCCACACAGCCCCCCACCATTGCCAAGGCCTGCACAGGCACATAGTGACTCTGAGGAGGAACAACCTGAGCCTGCCCCAGTAGGCAGAAGGAGGAATGCCCAGTATGCCCTGGCCTTGGCAAAGAGGCAACTCATAGCACATACACTGACACAGGAGGGACCCAGGGAATAACACTTCTCTCTGATTTTCACATACAGTAAAAGGGATGCCAAACATGACACTACCTGTGCTCAATCATGTGTAGGGAGTGTACTATGTGCATCCGACATAGACATCCCTGCAGCACTACCCTCAATACTGGGACACCCACAAGGTAAGTGACTCACACATGCCAGTGAGGGGGGTTCACATGCCCAACAACAGTCACAGCCAGCAAGGCAGGTGTAGACAAATACAAACAAAGGCTGTGCTATGGCCTCTGAATGATGCATACGGGTAACCTCCCCCAGGCCTACACAGACAGACTACAGCAAGTCAGGCAGTGGGATCTTAGTTCTGAAGGGTAGGAAGTCAGAAATTAATATGTAGGTCAATCAAAGCTAAGACCTGTAGTACACTGATATGCATCTAGTCAGCATGATAGGTTAGAATACAGAATGAAATGACGTACCTGATATACCAGTTCAGTCATAGCAAATGTATACAAGTGTCAGGTGAGCCCCCCTATCCTACGTAGAAATGTAATAACAGTCAGGTGTGCCCTCCCAGTCCTGTGTAGAAATGCAATAACATTCAGGTGTGCCCCCCCAATCCTGTGTAGAAATGTAGTAACAGTCAGGTGTTCCCCCAGTCCTGTTTAGAAATGTAGGAAACAGTCAGGTGTGCCCCCCAATCCTGTGTACACACGTAGAAATAGTCAGGTGTGCACCCCTAATCCTGTGTAGGACTGTAGAAACAGTTAGGTGTGCACCCCCAAACCTATGTATGTATGTAGTAACGGTCTGGTGTGCCTCCCCCAATCCGATGTACACACGCCGTAACAGTCAGGTGTGCCCCCCACAACCCTATGTAGAAATGTAGGAATATGTATGTGTAGGTATTATACCAGTGGAGCATAGATGCACAGAGGTGGCTAAGGTAGCAGGATAGGTTGTAGCATCTGCACAATATGCAGGTATGTGTGTGTTAGGTAGGTGTGTGTTTCATATTGTGTGAGAGTGGTCGGTATGTATGCATGTTGAGGTAAGACCTGGTGGCCATTGTCCACTACCACTGATGACAATGACAGGTCCTCACAACTGCAGTGCCAAACACAATACCCGCCAGTATAACACAGGCTAGCAGTAAGCCATTGCAAATGTATGGTGGTAATATGTGTCACCATCTGAAGGACTGACATGGCATGGCTGTTGGGCTAGATATACAAGCAGTCCACAGGGGAAAGTACCCCAGACACTGTGAAATGGACACACCCTTGGAATAGTACAAACAGGTATGTATCACATTATCTGGTCCTGTAGTAGTGGATACCGGTGTTGTCTGCCCAACCACTAGCAGATCGCAAATGAGGTAGGACTGTTGTATCGGGAAACAGCTGATGTACCTGCACATGCATGTATAACTGGAATGCCCAATGCATATCCGTGTGTCAGATGCAAGTAGTGTCCATAGCACACATGCACCCAGCTCACACAAACACCACCCACAGGTACCTCTCTGGTTGTACCCCTGCTGTAGGGAATGGGTACAATATGACCCCAGCTGTATATAGCAATAGTGAAAGAATGCAGCATGCAGTGCAGGTGTCCCATGCAGGTGTGTCACCAGCTGTAGGAAGCACCCTGCCAGCATCCACACCACCAATCAAGGCTGATAGAAGGTAGTTGCATGAACACCTAGCACACCTTCCCTGACACCCCAGGGGAATATACTGTATGGCGGTCTGAGACTGTAGGACAGACAGAATGTAATGGCCTGCCACATCTGGCCTGCATTAACAGCTAATGACCACAGGCCTCTGCCATGGGCCTGTGTCTCACATGTACTGCCACTGCATGTTATGTCATGGACACCCAATGAACAACACAACACATTACACATGCACCATATGCAAGGCCATGTGGACAAACCACAGTAACATGTCCACCATGTTCCACTACATGAACTGTTGATCAACACCGTCACACAGCCATGATGGGGTGATAACCATAGGGAAAGTATCAGAAAATGTATGCATAATGTAAGGAAGAGGTGATAATAACTGAGGCGGGGTGGGAGCATGGGCAGCATGGAATCTGCAAGGTCTGACACAAAGCTGTGTGCACACACTATCCCTGGCTGTAAACACATAAATGGGTGCCTACATACCTGCCCATACACCACAATAGGGTTAATGTCCTGACTCATGGCCCCTGCCTCTGGGTAACCTGTGTGAATCTGTACAGCTCTGAGGTATTGCCATAGCAATATAAGGCTATACTGTCATGTTGATGGATGTACATGTATGGGATCCCCTGCCAGCACTGTACCAAGGTGCTGAACTGGATACACAGATGCAACAGCAAGTGTCTGCAGCACCCCCTTCAAGGTGGCATAACCTACCACGAATATATAAGCATTTGCCCACAATATTGTATACAGCTGCAGTCACCCTTGTCACCCAAGACATCACTGTGAGCAGGAATGTCCACCTGACAGTACATGAGGACAGAAAACATCACAGTGTAAAACAGTACACATGTCTGAATATCTCCGCTAACAGCAGTACCATGTAGCTGAAGCAGCACAGACACAATCACCTACAGTACACACTATCCCCTGCACACTTTGACCCATATTGTCAAATGATAGATGGATACCCTGCAAAAGAGTTTGCTACCTGTTGATGTGCAACACAAAAAGTCTGCACTGGAGTACAAACTACCTGGAATCGATCCACACATGTAATACAGAAGGTCATACTGGGCATGCTCACACACTTACATGAAGCCTATGTCTGCAAACAACAGTGGACCAGACATATCTGGCAGTTGCAGATGTTAGTGCAGACACTCCTCAGTATGCACCACTCATGCTTTGCACACTCAGTGGATAAGAATACATACATATATCCAAGGACATGTGTGGAAGAGAGTGACTGTGACAAGGAGCCATCCAGGCCTGTCCCACTCAGCACACAGCCAAATGGCTAAAACCACATGAGTTTCAGATGTCACTCACTGTAGATACTAGCCAATGGCATCTGTCAGCAGTACTAATTATGTGGTGCAAGTGCTAGCTGTGCAATATGACTGTACAAGGAAGTAGTCATCTAGCAGCTGTATACACGTACCTGTGGAATATGGCTCTGCGTGTGCCTGCATGTGCTGTGTCAACGCCTAGATGAATGGGTTATGGCCCATGCACACACACTGGCCTCCCCATAGCCCTAGTATGACAAGCCTGCTGAGGTCATACACACGCAGTTATAGGACACGACATGGAGATTATTGGGCTACAACCTTCCCAAAGCTGTATTTCACATACAGCTTTGGGAAGGTTGTAGCCCAATAATCTCCGTGGCACGTCCTATAACTGCGTACTGCTGTAGTGTGATAAAATAGGCAGGAGTTCCAATCCCAGACTTGGCAAGTGTGTGTGTGTGTGTGTGTGTGTGTGTGTGTGTGTGTGTGTGTGTCTGTGCCTGTCTCCATCTGTGTAAAGAGTAATGTTTTTTAGGCTAGTCACACTCACTACAATTCAAATACCTTACTACACCTTTGGGAAAGTTGTGGCCTAGTAATCTCCATGGAGTGTCCTATAACTGTGTACTGCCGTAGTGTGATAACATAGTTAGATAGGAGTTCTAATCCCAGACTGGGCAACTGTGTGTGTGTGTGTCAGTCTCTGTCTGTGTAGAAAGCAATTCTTTTTAGGTTAGTCACACTCACTACATTTCAAATGCCCTACTTTGGCAATCCTGCTGATGTCATTCACTGTTTAATACACCTTTGGGGAAGGAGTATTTCAGTTATCCCCATGGTGCATCCTCTAACTGCATCTTGTTGTAGTGTGATATAAAACTCTGGTAGGGGTTCTATCCCCACACATGGCAGTTGTGCATGTTTTATGTGTGTTTCTATGTCTGTGTAGGGAGCAATGCATTTTAAGCTAGTCAGACTCACTACACTTCAAATGCCCTACTTTGGCAATCCTGCTGATGTCATTCATTGTGAAATACATCCTTGGGGAAGGAGTACTCCAATAATCTCCCTGGCACATCCTATAACTGTGTAGTGTAGTAAACTAGTTAGGTAGGAGTTCTAATCCCAAACATGACAGGTGTGTGTGTGTCTGTGTTTGTAATTCGTATCCTGTGTGGAGGTGGCTGTGGGTGTGTAACAACTGGAGTCAATGGGGAGTGGGTTTTGCAAATTTCTTATATGGTGGCCACAATGTCCACTGTACAGGGATAAGAGATGTGAAATAGCTGAGAGGCTAGGGTGCATATCCATACCCCTACATTTGACATCAAGACCAGGCGAACAAAGTGAGCAACCCTAATATTACCCAGATAACACTCTCAACCCATGTCTCTTACACACACACACACACACACACACACTTGCCTAGGCAACAGCCGCTATGTTGGTAGTACCCTGCATATTGCCCACTGATAGTAACCATGGTGTGATTGCAGTAGGCTACAGTGGTCCTGGTACCCCGACCATCAGTCCAGTAGGCACGTACATGCTGACAGTGCACCTTCCCCATGTTCCCCACTGGACACCTGCAACACCTGTAGTGCCGTCAAATGTGACCCACAAAGGACATACCATGCCTGAAAAAACGCCCTGTATGGATAGATGCCACTGACACAAGGGAATACCAGTATTATGCTATCAGTGTAGGTGTTGGGTCAACCTGCCATACATTAACAGTTCCCGCCACATGAGGACAGGACTGGCACATCTGATGATAATCTGTGTATGCAACATGGGGCAGACACCCCAGGTACAGTTCCACATGTCACTGTACATGCATGTGGGAGGTGTGCATATCCCAGACACCATCCATGTAATGGACTAAGGAACACATACATGGCAAGCAATGCACAGCATTGGCCACATACAATACTCACCCAGGTGATTGGATGGTGAATACAATACCTACCTGTGTGGTCAGATCCAGACACTACACCCCTGAGCCGCAATGAAGACCATTGTCATGTAGCTTAATGCCAAGGTATACCCATCACCTAGCATTGTATAGCCATTTGGCACAGTCGACCACAATACACCCGTGTAGCAATGCACCCATGCATGTCAGTACTGGAACCCTGTGCCTGTGTGTGTGTGTGTGTGTGTGTGTGTGTGTGTGTGTGTGTGTGTGTGTGTGTGTGTGTGTGTGTTGTATGATGCGTATGACCACATTCACACTCACTACAACCCTCATTGGCATACGGAAGCATGCTGTCTGATGTCAGACACCTCCGCATACCCTTTGCTCATATAACCTCCGTATGTCCCCTGTGGTGCATGTGATACCTGCACTGTAATGTGTTATGGCAATCTCACTAGTGATGATTTGTATTCCTGGCCCTGCCAAGTGTGTCAATGTGTGTGCGTCACTGTGAGAGTGTGGCTGTGTTGATGCTGGCCCCTATTCATGTGGACAGGCACGTGTACTAGACCTACCATATAGCTACCATATCCCTGTTGCAAATGTCACTAACCATCACATATACATTTTGAGGGCTCCTCAACATGTAACCTGTGTGGTGCATCCAATAACTGCATAGACATGCGATAACACTACATAGTCATCAGGGGTTTGACACCCTGTACTGGTAGGTGTGTGACATAGCATGCTTATGTTTTACTCTCCCACCCCTCCCTGACTATTCTTTGCCTCTGTCTGCCTCTCCCACTCCCTCTCTGGTGGATATGGAGACTTGCAGCTACTGTGCTTAGGAAGCAGCATGTGCATTTTAAGTGTTGCTCATGATCAGATGATGGCCTCTGCATGAATTGCAGCCATTCTCTAGCTGATTGTATGTGGAACAGCTCTGGTAACATTCCCATAGCCAATTGCATGGAAACACACTCCAATATCTAGGAACATCATGTTGGTGCTGGGCCTTTACATTCATTGTGAGCCGGAACTTGATCCATTGTTTGGCAAACAGGATCTCAGATGGATTGGAGATCTACCTCTAACAACATACACTGTGGAAACAGGGCAGCACACAGGAGGGTGATGTGCCTGACCTGACAACAGACTGTAAATGCTGCTATATTGCATTTGGAGTACTGTTGGTTTAACAGGGTGTATGTAGATATGGCTGTCCTACATGTTTTAATAGCTGCCATGTCGGTGCGATGTTTATGAGGAAACCCCCATCTGTAGGGTCTTCTGCAGACTGGGCAGTGTGTAGTGCCTTCTATTTCATGGGTTACCCACAGAGCACCTGTCTGTGAACTGCAGAAGGTAGTGTGAGGATTGCAGTCTGCAGATGGTGACAGCCATGAGAGTTACTGACTTCATATCCCTCATAGGACATATGGTGCAACAAACCCTGTTACAACAGTAAATGTATGAGGGTATCACAGCAACATGTCAATATTGGCCCTGTGTATGTGCCTCCAACCACGACTCTGACAACCTTTCTATATATGTCATTAAGTAAGAGGTGACTATGTGCTGTACACCATAATTAATGTCATCATATCTGATAACAAGCCAGTGAGATATCAGACTGCTGTACGTGTTATGTGTAGTAGGGGTTGCAATTCATGATATAACCTGGACATTCTGTGGTTGTGTGTACAGTATTGAGGTCTGTGTACTTTGGTGATTCTCGACACTGTGTGCATTGTTCATATGTAATAAGTAACCAGACTGATATCCTGAACACAAAGTGCTTTATTGGACCAAACCACAACACAAAACGATGAACGTCAACCACATAAAACAAATAACAAATAGCACCAAATAATTGAGTAAAATTACTTAGCGGTTTCACCCATTAATATAAACTGGGCTTCATCAGAGTAGAACCATTTTCAATGTCACAGACTTTTTAAATACAATTCATACACACACCTCCCACCTGCAACCAATCACAGCCAACAAGGACCGTGAATAACAAGTGAACTTGTAGTGTGCGATTCAAGTTGCGCCAATTACGCTGGCAAAACTTAGTAAAGCAACAAATATTCTTCATAATGAACCTCCCTAAAGTAAATACATTAATTTGAAAACATTAAAACAACACAAACAAAATCAAAATTAATACATTGTTGCACATTAAAAAAATAAACACACACACACACACACACACACACACACACACACACACACACACACATATATATATATATATATATATATATATATATATATATATATATATATGTATATATGTATATATATATATATATATATATGTATATATATATATATATATATATATATATATATATACACATAAAATAATAACCTCCTTAACCATGGTGGCTAGGGCTTGGTTAGGTCATTAAAAATTTATATATGTATTTATATACAATAAGATCTCAGTTTTAAAATACTGGAAATCGAAATATGATCATTAATACCAGGGGGTTTGGATGCATCGAGTCTAAGTTGCCATAAACATTCTTTTACCTCTAGTAGTGTCTTGACATCACCACCCCTCTCATTATATGGAACCCTATCAACCACAAAAAAATATAAATTTATTAAAGTTCCGACAAATTTGACTATGCATATATAAAGCATTAGAACTTTTTTTATTTTTGATATCTCTTATATGTTCAATAATTCTTAGTCGTAATGTCCTGATAGTTTTTCCTATATAAAATGTAGGACAACTCAAACAGGTAGCAATGTATACTACCATTTTTTTATTGCAATTAACATGTCCTGGACATATTATAGTTCTACCAAAATTGTGAACTACTACATATGGTCCATTGTTAATAAACTTACAAGAACTACAAGAACCACACTTATTCATGCTAGAACTCTTATAGACTCCTGCACTACTGTCCATCTCCATAAATTCCTTGAGGGTTTTACCCCTACTGTAAGTAATAGTTGGTATATTACCCAGTATGTCAGTAATATCCTTGTTAAACACACATTGCCATGTGTCTGTTAAGATGGTCTTAATATGTCCAGCAATTGGATTAAATGGCAGGATCATAGCCTTTCTTCTACCGTCATTTAAAATGTCACTGTTGGAAGTAGTCCCCATACCTTCTTTAATCAACCCACCTTTAAGAATGGGTTTGAATACAGTGTGTCGTTTGGTCTCAGTTTCTGACCGAATGTCAAATAGGATATCAGAAGGATATCCTCATTCAGAAAACATGTTTACTAACCTAACAAGCTCTGTTTCAAACAAACTGTCTTCACTAACCAATCTTGAAAGTCGCACCATTTGACCCTTAATAATATTCTTTTTTTGATAAAACGAGCTACAACTATTAAAATGTAAAAAAGAGTTGGAGTATGTCTTTTTTGATATAAACCTGATTGCAACATATTCAATTCCTTATCATAAAACAAAAGAAGGTCTAAATAATCACAAGTCTCTCTATATATCTTGTAGGTGAACTTTAAAAATGATGTAGTGGTATTTATATATTCAAAAAATTCATAAATCTCATCTTCAGTTCCCCTCCAAAATATCAAATTGTCGTCCAAAAAATGCAAATATAATTTTATATTGTTCATAAACTTGGAGGTAAAAACTTTGTGTGTTTCCCAGTCTGCCAAGACCAAATTGGCATAGACCGGTGCAAACTTTGCTCCCATTGCTACACCAGTAATTTGTTTAAAAAGTTCACCTTCAAATGAAAGGAAGTTGTTTGACAAAACAATTTCAACTAAATCTACTAGCAAACTAATCTTAACTTTAGGATAATCACTGTACTTAACCAAACAATTGCTGAACATTTCAAGACCTTGGTCATGTGGTATGATTGAAAACAAGTTAATCACATCAATGGTAACCATGACAAACATTTCATCTAAACTAGTATTACTGATCACTTCTAAGCAGTGCCATGAATCCCTTAAGATATGTGGAAATCTATTCAAACTTTGTTTACTGTGATAATCAACATAAGTGGCCATAGATTTTGTTTTTGAACCCCTGGCTGACACTATTGGACGGAATGGTGGATTATTTGGGTTCTTATGGTTGGTGTAACTGGGAAATCAACCAACAAATATTCGTATTCATTTTTGTCAATGATTCCCTCCATAAACCACTCATATAGTTGCCAGTCGATCTTAACATAAGCTCTGTTGATTTCATTCTTAGACACTCTGGTGTAGGTTGAAGTATCATTTAACACATTTAACATACTATTAGAATAGTTGACACTGGACATAATAACAATCCCACCCACTTTGTTAGGTTTCATTACCCTATAAATTTTACTATGTGTCAATTCCTGAAGACAAAATCGTTCCCCAGGGGTAAGGTTGTCTACCAAGTTGTTCTTCCCTCTAAGTATTCTCCTAATTTGAGATTCACACATTTGTTCAAACATATAAATATTAGGATTAACAGGGGGAATGAACATACTTGACCTTCTAAGTACTATACTTTTTTCTGTCCATGGACTTAAACTTTTAGAAAAAAACATGTTAAGATTCAATTGCCTAGTGTACAATTTAAGATTCAATAAAATTCTAGCCACCTCACACCTCATATCTAAACAAAGGAACAAATGTGAAACCTTTTTTTAATAAAGTAAGGTGTTCATCCTTCAACTGTAGGTCTGTGAAATTGTAAATAAACATATTATCAAAATTAATAAAGTGGTATACAAGCCCAATATCACTTACATCTTCATTGCACTTCACATTCAATTCAGTAATGTCCTCAGCTGTCTGACTAAAAACAACCTGTTCATCATTAAATTCAATAAATTTATCATTCAAAAATGACAATATTTTTATAAGTTTCTTTGTATAGTTAAAATCCAGATTACTGATATCAATAGACAAATCAGACAAAAGCAGTTCATCAGTCCCCCTTGAAAATGTGTTATTATTCAGTCCAAAATTAGAATCAAAATTAGAGTCAAAATTAATGATATCCATCAAATCAGCCTGTTGTTTCCCTGTGACCATGTCCGATTTGTAGGGGTTCTCTGCCCTCTCCCCCTGAACTGTTTCTGCTGTACTGAAACCCGGTTGCGCTCCTGAATTCTTTCTGAGCGTCATACTGGGTAGTTCTCTAAAAAATGTTCACTTTCATTTTTGTTGATGTTACCAGTACTTCCCGCACTCACTACGTCAGTAATTTGGTCATTGTAATCGGATTGGTTCTGATAAAAATGATTTGTAACATTGTTGCCTAATTCTAAACGAGCAATACTGTTTTTGTAGTCTTTGAAATGTGCATAAACAAGATTACTGTCATAGTCTTTGCTGTCCCTATTCAATTTCTCAGTCTTAATTTCTAATCCCCTTTTGACAAATAAATCAATGTCCGAAATAATTTTGTCAAATTTATATTTCTTGAACTCAAACAGTAAATCTTTTGTAATACTGTTATTAATCTGACCCAATTCATCTTTAAGTATATCAATTTTACGGTTGTTATTACAAATAATAATTCGTAAAAGGTCCATACCTGAACAGTTGAAGAGTGCTGACAATTCTTGGAAACGTTGGGTAATTTGAACAACCTCAGTCCCTTGGGTACCTGCTGTAATTCGATTGATCTGTCCAGGAACAAATTGTCCATCTGCAACAATTTAAATTTTCTCAGTTTTGTTTCACATTTTGAGAGCTGTGCCTTTAAAGTACCACTGCTCGCAACATTGACAATTCCAGATGACCAATTAGTTATCAGCGGGGCCAGAATAGTGTCCAAATTCCTTGGAATATTAGTGTTCTTTAAACAAGACAAGACGGCATCTTTACCCAACCTGACAGTCTCACTAGGTGTTGTTTCGCGTATCGAAGTACTCGGAGGCATATGCAAGGTGTATAAAAGAGCTTACGACTCAGTCAAAGTTACTTCATCAGAATTCATTGTGTTAACATCTTTACCAGACAAGCCTTTCTCTTGAAACATCCTCAATGACTTTTGCGTTGGCAACATATTGCACCATCAGCTGTTCTATGATAGATCCAAAAAGGCAGTAAGTAGTCAAGGAAATGCAGTCGGCAGAAAGTAACAAACCACGCCAATAAACTGAACATGTCCTACTTGTAATAAGTAACCAGACTGATATCCTGAACATGAAGTGCTTTATTGGACCAAACCACAACGCAAAACAATGAACGTCAACCACAAAAAACAAATAACAAATAGCACCATAGAATTGAGTAAAACTACTTAGTGCTTTCACCCATTAATATAAACTGGGCTTCATCAGAGTAGAACCATTTTCAATGTCACAGAATTTTTAAATACAATTCATACACACACCTCCCACCTGCAACCAATCACAGCCAACAAGGAACATGAATAACAGGTGAACTTCTAGTGTGCAATTCAAGTTGTGCCAATTACACTGGCAAAACTTAGTAAAACAACAAATATTCTTCATAATGAACCTCCCTAAAGCAAATACATTAATTTGAAAACATTAAAACTACACAAACAAAATCAAAATTAATACATTGTTGCACATTAAAAAAATAAACACACACACACACATATATATATATATATATATATATATATATATATATATATATATATATATATATACACACACACACACACACACACACACACACACACACACACACACACACACACACACACACACACACATAAAATAATAACCTCCTTAACCATGGTGGCTAGGGCATGGTTAGGTCGTTAAAAATGTATATATGTATTTATATACGATAAGATGTCAGTTTTAAAATACTGGAATTCGAAATATGATCATTAATACCAGGGGGTTTGGATGCATCTAGTCTAAGTTGCCATAAACATATGATAATGATCATATTTCGATTTCCAGTATTTTAAAACTGAGATCTTATTGTATATAAATACATATATAATTTTTTAATGACCTAACCAAGCCCTAGCCACCATGGTTAAGGAGGTTATTATTTTATGTGTATGTATATATATATATATATATATATATATATATATATATATATATATGTGTGTGTTTATTTTTTAATGTGCAACAATGTATTAATTTTGATTTTGTTTGTGTAGTTTTAATGTATTTGCTTTAGGGAGGTTCATTATGAAGAATATTTGTTGTTTTACTAAGTTTTGCCAGCGTAATTGGCACAACTTGAATTGTGTGCTACAAGTTTACTTGTTATTCATGGTCCTTGTTGGCTGTGATTTGTTGCAGGTGGGAGGTGTGTATATGAATTGTATTTAAAAATTCAGTGACATTGAAAATGGTTCTACTCTGATGAAGCTCAGTTTATATTAATGGGTGAAAGCGCTAAGTAGTTTTACTCAATTCTTTTGTGCTATTTGTTATTTGTTTTTTGTGGTTGACATTCATCGTTTTGCGTTGTGGTTTGGTCCAATAAAGTACTTCGTGTTCAGGATATTAGTCTGGTTACTTATTGCTAGTAGGACATGTTCAGTTTATTGGCGTGGTTTGTTACTTTCTGCCGACTGCATTTCCTTGACTACTTACTGCCTTTTTGGATCTACCATGGAACAGCTGATGATGCAATATGTTGACTTAATGCAAAAGTTATTGAGGATGTTTCAAGAGAAAGGCTTGTCCGGTAAAGATGTTAACACAATGAATTCTGATGAAGTAACTTTGACTGAGTCACAAGCTCTTTTATACACCTTGCATACGCCTCCGAGTACGTCGATACGCGAAACAACACCTAGTGAGACTGCCATTCCTGAGAACAACAGGTTGGGTAAAGATGCCGTCTTGTCTTGTTTAAAGAACACTGGTATTCCGAGGAATTTGGACACTATGCTGGTCCCTCCGATAACTAATTGGTCATCTGGAATTGTCAATGCTGCGAGCAGTGGTACTTTAAAGGCACAGCTCGCAAAATTTGAAACAGAACTGAAAAAATTTAAATCGTTGCAGATGGACAATGTGTACCTGGAAAGATCAATCAAATTACAGCAGGCACCCAAGGGACTGAGGTTGTTCAAATTACCCATGGGTTTTGAGGTAGGAACTGAAGGTTTCCAAGAATTGTCAGTGCTCTTCAACCGTTCAGGTATGGACCTTTTACGAATTATTATTCGTAATAACAACCATGAAATTGATATACTTAAAGATGAATTGGGTCAGGTTAATAACAGTATTGCAAAAGATTTACTGTTTGAGTTCAACAAATATAAATTTGACAAAATTATTTTGGACATTGATTTATCTGTCAAAAGGGGATTAGCAATTAAGACTGAGAAATTGAATTGGGACAGCAAAGACTATGCCAGTAATCTTGTTTATGTACATTTCAAAGACTAAAAAAACAGTATTGCTCATTTAGAATTGGGCAACAATGTTACAAATAATTTTTATCAGAACCAATCCGATTACAATGATAAAATTACTGACGTAGTGAGTGCGGGTAGTACTGGTAACATCAATGAAAATGAAAGTGAACATTTTTTAGAGAACTACCCAGTACGATACTCAGAAAGAATTCAGGAGCGCAACCGGGTTTCAGTACAGCAGGAACAGTTCAGGGGGAAAGAGCAGAGACCCCCTACAAATCGGAGATGGTCACAGGGAAACAACAGGCCTATTTGACGGATGTCATTTATTTTTACTCTAATTTTGATTCTAATTTTGGACTGAATAATGACACATTCTCAAGGGGGACTGACAAACTGCTTTTGTCTGATTTGTCTATTGATATCAGTAATTTGGATTTTAACTATACAAAGGAAGTTACAAAAATATCATCATTTTTGAATGATGAATTTATTGAATTTAATGATGAACAGGTTGTTTTTAATCAGACAGCTGAGGACATTACTAAATTGATTGTGACGTGCAATGAAGATGTAAGTGATATTGGGCTTGTATGCCACTTTATTAATTTTGATAATATGTGTATTTACAATTTCACAGACCTACAATTGAAGGATGAACACCTTACTTTATTTAAAAAAGGTTTTACATTTGTTCCTTTGTTTAGATATGAGGTGGCTAGAATTTTATTGAATCTTAAATTGTGCACTAGGCAATTGAATCTTAACATGTTTTTTTCTAAGAATTTAAGTCCATGGAGAGAAAAAAGTATAGTACTTAAAAGGTCAAGTACGTTCATTCCCCCTGTTAATCCTAATATTGATATGTTTGAACAAATGTGTGAATCTCAAATTAGGAGAATACTTAGAGGAAAGAACAACTTGGTAGACAACCTTACCCCTGGGAAAAGATTTTGTCTTCAGGAATTGACACGTAGTAAAATTTATAGGGTAATGAAACCCGACAAAGGGGGTGGGGTTGTTATTATGCCCAATGTAGACTATTCTAATAGTATGTTAAATTTGTTAAATGATACTTCAACCTACATCAGAGTGTCTAAGAATGAAGTCAACAGAGCTTATGTTAAGATCAACTGGCAACTATATGAGTAGTTTACGGAGGGAATCATTGACAAAAATGAATATGAATATTTGTTGGTTGATTTCCCAGTTACACCGACCATTTTTGAGATTCCCAAGATACATAAGAACCCTAATAATCCACCATTTTGTCCAATAGTGTCAGCCAGGGGTTCAAAAATGGAATCTATGGCTTCTTATGTTGATTATCACAGTAAACAAATTTTGAATAGATTTCCACATATCTTAAGGGATTCATGGCACTGCTTAGAAGTGATCAGTAATACTAGTTTAGATGAAAAGTTTGTCATGGTGACCATTGATGTGATTAACTTGTTTTCAATCATACCACATGACCAAGGTCTTGAAATATTCAGCAATTGTTTGGTTAAGTACAGTGATTATCATAAAGTTAAGATTAGTTTGCTAGTAGATTTAGTTGAAATTGTTTTGTCAAACAACTTCCTTTCATTTGAAGGTGAACATTTTAAACAAACTACTGGTGTAGCGATGGGTGCAAAGTGTGCCAATTTGGTCTTGGCAGACTGGGAAACACACAAAGTTTTTACCTCCAAGTTTATGAACAATATAAAATTATATTTGCGTTTTTTGGACGACATTTTGATATTTTGGAGGGGAACTGAAGATGAGCTTTATGAAATTTTTGAATATATAAATACCACTACATAATTTTTAAAGTTCACCTACAAGATACATAGAGATACTTGTGATTATTTAGACCTTCTTTTGTTTTATGACAAGGAATTGAATACGTTGCAATCAGGTTTATATCGAAAAAAGACATACTCCAACTCTTTTTTACATTTTTAATAGTTGTCACTTGTTTTATCAAAAAAAGAATATTATTAAGGGTCAAATGGTGCGACTTTCAAGATTGGTTAGTGAAGACAGTTTGTTTGAAACAGAGCTTGTTAGGTTAGTAAACATGTTTTCTGAACGAGGATATCCTTCTGATATCCTATTTGACATTCGGTCAGAAATTGAGACCAAAAGACACACTGTATTCAAACCCATTCTTAAAGGTCGGTTGATTAAAGAAGGTATGGGAACTACTTCCAACAGTGACGTTTTAAATGAAGGTAGGAGAAAGGCTATGATCCTGCCATTTAATCCAATTGCTGGACATATTAAGACCATCATAACAGACACATGGCAATGTGTGTTTGACAAGGATATTACTGACATACTGGGTAATATACCAACTATTACTTACAGTAGGGGTAAAACCCTCAAGGAATTTATGGAGATGGACAGTAGTGCAGGAGTCTATAAGAGTTCTAGCATGAATAAGTGTGGTTCTTGTGGTACTTGTAAGTTTATTAACAATGGACCATATGTAGTAGTTCACAATTTTGGAAGAACTATAAAATGTCCAGGACATGTTAATTGCAATACAAAAATGGTAGTATACATTGCTACCTGTTTGAGTTGTCCTACATTTTATATAGGAAAAACTATGAGGAAATTACGACTAAGAATTAATGAACATATAAGAGATATCAAAAATCAAAAAAGTTCTAATGCTTTATATATGCATAGTCAAATTTGTCGTAACTTTAATAAATTTATATTTTTTGTGGTTGATAGGGGTCCATATAATGATAGGGCTGGTGACGTCAAGACACTACTAGAGTTAAAAGAATGTTTATGGCAACTTAGACTAGATGCATTCAAACCCCCTGGTATTAATGATCATATTTCGATTTCCAGTATTTTAAAACTGACATCTTATTGTATATAAATACATATATAAATTTTTAATGACCTAACCAAACCCTAGCCACTTTGTGTGTGTGTGTATATATATATATATATATATATATATATATATATATATATATATATATATATATATATATATATATATATTTGTTTATTTTTTTAATGTGCAACAATGTATTAATTTTGATTTTGTTTGCGTAGTTTTAATGTTTTCAAATTAATGTATTTGCTTTAGGGAGGTTCATTATGAAGAATATTTGTTGTTTTACTAAGTTTTGCCAGCAAAATTGGCGCAACTTGAATTGCGTGCTACAAGTTCACTTGTTATTCACGGTCCTTGTTGGCTGTGATTGGTTGCAGGTGGGAGGTGTGTGTATGAATTGTATTTAAAAAGTCTGTGACATTGAAAATGGTTCTACTCTGATGAAGCCCAGTTTATGTTAATGGGTGAAAGCGCTAAATAGTTTTACTAATTCTTTGGTGCTATTTGTTATTTGTTTTTTGTGGTTGACGTTCATTGTTTTGTGTTGTGGTTTGGTCCAATAAAGCACTTCGTGTTCAGGATATCAGACTGGTTACTTATTACTAGTAGGACATGTTCAGTTTATTGGCGTGGATTGTTCATATGTACTTTGACCTGTGTACAGACTGTGGTAGATATCATTGTTTGTGGTCCTGTTCTATCTGATGTTACATGCTGCTCCACAGTCTGTTAAGCTATAGGCTTACATGTTTGTAGGGCCATACACACACATGTCACATACCACAGACAGGCTTCAGACAACACTGTGGAGTGGCCCAGTATATGTAGCGTTAGTGTGTAACTGGCACATATGAGGATGGTGTTGCACAGATAGTCCATACACTGTAATATTATGCTAGCTTACCATATGTTGCTGTGGCTGTGTTCACATTGGTTGCAGTTATGCACTTTCACTCAGGTGTATCATACTCTGTGATGTGACATGCTTGTAGAGCCTGGTATACATGCTGGTACATGTGCATACCCCCATAGGAAGTGTAGGCCAGTGTTGAGCCAGTCTGCCTGTAGCCTGCACAGTGCATTGTTACATGCCTAGCAGCTTAGTGTACTTACCCTGTGAGATGTCATGTCCAGACACTTGCCAGATCTACTGCTGCTGGGCCACCATAACAGTCATGTATGTCAGACAAAGCAGTGGGATGCTGTACAGATGTATGTCAATATCTAGTGGCTAGTATGTGGCCATGGCACCTCCGCACCAGAGGTTATCATGTATCAGGACAGACAGGGGTGTGTGAATACATAACCTATGGGGGCAAATGTGTACCAGTAGTTACGTTTTATACCCATTTACATGGCTGTTAACATCCAGATTGTCAGGCTTGGTCCACATGTCTTGCACTAAGGGGTTCTGTGTATACCTCTGGACTGTCCAGAGTGTGTCAGACTGTCCACATATATTGGCCAATATCTCTGCTGTAGTCCACAGGAGCATTACATGTTAGCAGTGGTACTGTCCTATGATGTGCTTAGGATGTCTGTCAGTAGCCAATGGCGCACATGATAAAAGCAGATGTGACCACCCACACACACCATGTCTATGCTGCCTTAAGGTATCTGGACATGCATTACCATACGATCCACCTAGGGTAAATGCAGGCCTACTGCCTCCTGCCATTCATTCTGTTCTGTCTGTCAGTATGCTTGTGATGGTGCCAGTTAAGCCTTGTTATGTAACAGTTACATCCCATTGTGTCAGCTGAGTTCTTTACCCCCTAGGGACTATGTACTGAGTGTAGATAGAGGCTGCTGAACTATACATCTGCATTACTTACTGTTAATTGTTTGGTATCCTGTGACCCAGTCTGTCTTTACTATTGCACTATTTGAAGGCCTCGGCCTGGACAGCAGCATTTGTAAACCTTTCTGGACTACTGTATTAGTATAACTGTTTCACAGTTGTATTATTCTGTTTATATGGATGTCAGTGTATAAACAGCTATGTGACATGGCATAAACAACCTTAATAGTACACAAATAAAGCTTCCCCATTTATGCAAACCTGTGTGTGGTGTTATATCCTTTGACCTCTCTGTGGGTATATGTTGCAGGCAATGATAGTCATTTGTATGGGTGTCTCATACAGTGTCCAGATGTTAAGGTGGTAACTGTAGGCATAGTGGATGTTCCATATTGTGTACACCTTCTACATATGTATCTTACTATACATATCTCTGCTTGTGTATGTGTAGTTACATATATATCTATGTATATGTATACATATATATGTATATCTGTATCTGCATATATGTGTCTGTGTATATGTATCCTAGGGATGTTGATAGCTTCTATACTGTACATTCCCTATGGGAACCAGACTGTACTGCATGATATGTTACTGACACCAGCCTGGCATCATACATGTCATGTCAGGGCCTGGTTATGGAATCTGCAACAGTTGGTAGTGTATTGCAGGCCAGATGTGTTTGGCTGTGGGGGGTATACCTATTCAAACAAGGTGTATGTTGATTGGGACCTCTCAACCCCATTAATGATGCATGTGGACATATATGTTTTTGTTATGTTCCCATTGTTATCTACAGATGCATGTCCGTATATACCTATATAGAAATATATATATATATATATATATATATATATATATATATATATATATATATATATATATATATATATATATATATATATATATATATATATATATATATATATATATATATATATATATATATATATATATATATATATATATATATATATATATATATATATATATATATATATATATATATATATATATATATATATATATATATATATATATATATATATATATATATATATATATATATATATATATATATATATATATGATAGAGATATATATATATATATGTAGATATATATATATATATATATATATATATATATATATATATATACAGTTATGTTTTATCGGTTTAGATATTAATATATATACACACACACACATACAGCTACATGTTGGAATACATTCCCTGTACTGTTAAATGACTGGGTTGGATGATATGTTTGAATAAAAATCAGGGTTATGTATATCTGACATGGCTTAGTGGTAAATAACTTTGGCTATGGTGTGCAGGGCCCTGGGTTTGAGCCTTACAGAGGCTATTTATTTTGTTGCTGAGCAGCACAAGGGCAGTTGGATATAAAGTGATTAAGTCACTTTTGAGCAGTTGGAAGCAGGTTTGTGCCGGTTTGCATGGAGGTAAGCACTCATAACTTCCGGTTACTGTTTCTTACACTCAGTTAGCTTCTAAATTGCTTAACCTGTGTAGGCATTGCTTACTCCCGTGCAAACAGGTTTAAACTCACTTACTGCCTCTTAAAAGTGCTTACTCCCACTTACCCCTGTGCTAATTTCTTTAAAAGAAAAGAAAAAGGGTTGATAGGAAAGTGGTGAAAAAGGGGCACAAAAAGGGAAAGACAATACGGAAAATAGCTAGGGATGTGCAGGAAGGGTGTAGGGAAGGTCCATAGCTGCCCATTTCTTCTAGAGCAACAGCTGTGCATATACACTGAATTTGGAGGTAGATTTGGACACTCAAACCCCTGGGAGAGGGGTGAGGACAACAGTAATAAGTTGTGATGCCAATTAGACCTGATTACACATGTCCAGTGGACATGTGTGCAGAATGGACAGCTATGTATGGGGCGAGATTTTTTTTGAGGAACAGATTGCCTTTTTTCTTTTGTTTTTCAGGTGAGAGTGGGATGTTGGGGAGGGATAGTAGATATAGTTGGAGAGGTAGGTTGGGTAGGTTAACAGACAGGACAAACAAGATGCATACAAGGGTGGTATGTGACACGTGTGGGGTAAACACCTTGACCGGGAGGGGTGTTGAGAAATCGGAAGCCTATGAGCCCCCTAATAGAAACAGTGTGACTGAGGTCCCCACTCATGGGCAGTCACTACTGCACCTACACAGCCACGAAGGTGGCTGTACTGGGGGCTGAGTTGCAGAGCCATCCTGACCCTCTAGTCATGACACATGGCCCTTGAGCTGGCATAGCAAATCACCAAGCTTCTGGTTGAGCTCGCTATGCATTACGACCCAATCTGGCGACGGGTGACAGGTTTCTGTCCACGCCCACTCCTAGGGAGGGATCAAGCCCCATCCCCTGAGGTGGTTCTACTTGAAGGTGGTGTAGGACCAATGGAGAGGGAGGACCTGGGTTGGGCCCCAGACATGCTGGTACCCGGTGGCATGGCAAGCTGAGGTGGGACAGGTGGGTCAGCTGGGACCGGCCTTCCCAAACGTGCTATAGTGTTTAGAGTTTATCATCATAAATGGGTTAGTAATAGTCAACACATTCCAGGGTTAGGTATAACAGCATGCATAGATATTCCCATTAACCCAGACACCAGATACAGAAGAGTTGCATAGCAAACAGAACGCATGCATATATGGGAGCACAGTGGTATTAAGAACAGCATGCAGGTACATTGATGGCACCATGCCACCAATATTGGAATAATTCAATATAACACATGCATGAGAACAATTAAAATATTTATCAAACAATAGGGCATTATCAGAACATTGGAGTCATTACATACCGGTCGGGGTGGGTATGTTGTTTATTGTTGGAGATATGGTGGGGAGGAGAGAAAGATGTCAATTAACAACTAGTATATTCCTATAGCCCACATTACTTTCTTAGTCAATGTTGTTATCTGTACCTTACATGTCTTACTACACTACCCTATAGCCTTAGTTTGGACAGTGATATGGCTGTCATCATCGTTATACATGAACTCTTTTTACCTGCAGTATATACCTCTTACCTGGTATACCTGTGGAGGTAATGTATGTTAACACTAACTGTTTCTACACATACTCCCAGATTCCAGGTAGATGTTGTACACATAGCTATCCAACCCTTTCTGCACAGGCACTGACCATGTGTTGACCACATGCAGGTGTACCGGGACATATCTAGAATATTGCCCTCTTCAACCTTTAGTGACTTGACACACACATATACCTGCTTTCCTACACAGTTATATTATGTAGCACAGTGTGGGTGACAGTGATCAGTGATACCTTATTATTCAGAGAAACTGCAACACTCACAATTCCCTACAATACCAGAGTAAACAGTACCAATACAGGGTATAATGTTTTTTATTTCTAATCACAGTGTTCATATCCGACGTACCTGTGGGAGCAATGTTTGTTAGCACTACCTAAATGTTGCCACACAAAGTTATAGATTACACATTAGTATTGTGCACATACATCTCACTCTGTTACTGTACACACTCTGGTCACAGCTTGACAACATGGGGGTGTAGAGAGGACATACTTGGCTTATTACTCTCCTAATAGTTTCAGGAGTTGCTACAGTGACAGATTTGTTCACATAGATGTTGGACAATCACTTGTATTCCCTGTTTGCTGGCTAAACATCTGGAATCATCCCACAGACTTACCAGGGGGACAGGGGGACATGCCGCAGATATGGGCCCATATACTGGACATTCTGGTCTCATCTGTACACACATAGTGGGGTGATACTTATACACAGCTGGTACAGCCTCTGCTGTTCTAGCCTCTTGTATCCACTGCTTCATGAGGTCCCCCTAATGCTGCTTCTGGTTGGCATAGTGATGCCTGACCTGCTTACCAGTTCAGGGTATGCCAGTGGCACTGGTGAGGTCATTGGTGAGATGGTCCCAGGCTTCCGCCTTATATTGGGAACCCTGGTACTGGCCCTGCAGCAGTCTCTTGTCATGGTCTTTGACAAGGAATCCTGCCTTGACTCTGTACTCCTGGATGCACCAGTGCTAAGCCCAAAAGTGCACACCATCTCCCCTTCCTGATATAGTGCCTGCAAGAGAAGCTACAACCAGTTATGAGATGTATTCCTGCCTCTTGGGTTTAAGTAGGGCCAATTTCCTGCACTTTTTCGTGATTAGCCAGTTTTGAAAATGCTAAGCTATGGGCAAACCTGCTTACCTAAGGTTGGCATTGTTTAAAGGGATATAAGACTGGGCACATTGAGCTAGCTGGCCTACACATTGCTTACACCTCCTAAGCTGGCCTGTACAATGCTTAGCATTGCTTACATTTGACTTTGTATTATGTTTCCTTTTTGGCATTGATTTATTATTCATTACATCTTATATGTATGTCTGGTATCCATGATTCATGTGTACATACACTGTATGGGGTTCTTGTGTTTTACTGGGGACTTCAACACTCTTTTACAATTACACCTGACTTCTGGGCTTACTGCTGTACTCCAGTTCCATATTTATGTTATGTAGTGGGTTATGGAACATATGTCTTTATACTGATTCCTTTCACAGGTTCAGTTTGAATTTACTATAGTGAAGACTTGTTTGCTGATACCTTATTCTTCTGAACTACATGCATACAAATGTTCATAGTATGTGTCATGCTACGCAATATGATCCTATGGAAACATCTGCAGCAGGAATAGCATGGGGCAAGGCCACACAGCCCCCCACCATTGCCAAGGCCATCACAGGCACAGAGGGACTCGGAGGAGGAGGAACAAACTGAGCCTGCCCATGTAGGCAGAATGTAGGCATGCCCAGTAAGCCCAGACCTTGACAAAGAGACAACATATAGCACATACACTGACACGGTAGGGACCCAAGGAATGACACAGCTCTCTGACTAGCACATACAGTAAAAGGAATGCCAAACATGACACTACCTGTGCTTTACCCTGTATAGCGAGTGTATTATGTGTATCCGACATAGTCACCACCATCCTCAATACTGGCACAGCCACAAAGTAAGTCACTTTTCCTACCAACTGCTGAATGGAGTAGTATGTTCTGATAGTTGTATCTATGTTATGGACGTGAGCATGCAAAGGAATTGGGTGACTGAATGGGATGGCATCATATAGTGGACACCTATATGGGTAGCATGAAATCCATAACAAATACTGGTGTCAACATACTAGGCACCACTAGACAAGGTGACAAATCCCACTGCAGTACATGTGGTGGCCCAAATGTGTGTCCTATGGACACACACATGAATGTCGCTGAGGCACACATACCCACCACCGGCCTCAGCCAGCAGAAAAGGTGTAGATGACCATAAAGAAAGGCTGGGCTAAGGCCTCCAATTGATGGCAATGGTTAACAACCCCCCCCCCCAGACTTACACAGACAGACTACAACAGGTCTGGCAGTTGTATGTTAGTTCTGAAGAGTAAGAAGTCTGAAACTGAAATGTAGGCCAACAAAACCTAAGATCTGTACTCTACTGATATGCTTCCAGTCTGCATGATAGGTCAGAATACAAAATGAAATGGAAGCCGACAGAGTACCTGAATACCAGTACAGTCATAGAAAATGTTTAAAGTCGTCAGGTGTGCCTACCCCCACAATCCTATGTAGAAATGTAGTACATGTAAGTGTGAGGTGTAATATCAGTGGAGCACAGATTACCCCGAGCTGGTCCAATCTACAGGATAGATTGTTGCATGTGTACAATATGCAGGGGTCCGGTTGTTAGTTTGTTGTGTGTTCAATATTGTCTGGAAGTGGTTAGCATGTAGGCATGGAGGGTTGTGTCTCGGTGGCCTATGTGCAGTTCTGTGGATGACAGGGCCATGTTCCAACTACATTGCCAACCACAATGCTTCTCAGCAATACCCATGTCAGCAGTCATTCCTACTCACTGTCCAGATGTTAACATCTGTCACTGTCTGAAAGATGGACATGCCATGAATGTGGGCTCAGACATACACACAGTACACAGGTGAAAGCATGCCAGAGTACATAAAATGTAACTGTCAACTGCACACAACTTTGGAATTGTACATACATATTAGCAACACATTAGTTGTCAATCTAGTATGGAATACGGATGTAGTCTGGCCAATCACTGCCAGACCACAAAAGGCACTGTTATGAAGTGATAACAGACTGCCTATGTCCCCGCACTAGGCAGCATAAGGGGAATGTCCCATGTATATCTGTGAGTCAGCTGCAAGTAGCTTTAATATCACACATGCACTCAGCTCACCCCACCATCAGCCACAGGTTTATCACAGGTCATATCCTTGCTGTTGGGAATGAGTACAGTATGACCACCACTTCTGTATGGGAATACCCACAGAATGAAGCATGCTGAAGAGGTATTCCATGCAGGTGTGTCCCTAGCTGTAAGTAGCACCCTGCCAGCATCCAGAACAATGGATTAATATGGACAGGAACTATTGCCATTAACACCTTGCTCGCTTTCCCGTCACCCCAGGGGAATCTACTGGTCCACAGCCTGAGAATGTAGGAGTGACAGAATGTACTGGCCTGCTACAGATGACCTCCATCACTAGCAAATGGCATACAGTCCTCTGTCAAAGGCCTGTGCCTCACCCATAGTGCCAATGTATGGTATTTCATGATGTCCCAACTAACAACATAACACAGTCAACAGAACACAAATGCAAGGTCATGTTGACAAATCCCAGTACCATGCCCACCATATCCTACTGCATGAACTGTGGACCAACCCCTAAATACCGCTGGGATGAAGGGCCAACTATAGGGATACTTCTCAGATGTTGCTTGCATAATGTTAGGAAGAGGATAGAATAACAGAGTGTGGGGGTGTAGAAGCATGGACGTCATGAAGTGTGTGAAGTCTGAAACTCTGATGTGTGCCCATACTACCCCTGCCTGCAAACCCAGTAATGGTTGGCTACAAACCTGCTTATAAACCCCAATGTGAAGGGGAACTGATCAGATATATGAGCCCTGCTTCTGGGTAACCTGGGTGAATCTCTACAGCTGAGAGGTATGGCCACAGCAGGATATGGCCATTCTATTACATCAATATATGTACAAGAAGGGGATCCTCAGCCACCATAGTACCAAGGTGCTGGACAATTTACACAGACCCATCAACAAGTGTCTGCAGCTACCTCTCCAGAATGGCATGAGTGTGCAAGAATATGTAGGCTGCAGACCACAATACTAGACACAGCTTCATTCATCTTGTATTTCCCAGGAAATAACTCTGAGCAAATAGGCAAATATGTAAGTAGTTGATGGCATAATGCATCACAGTGTAAAACAGTACATATGTCTAAATATCTCTGTTAACACCAACCATGTAACACAAGCAGCACAGACAGCAATAGTTAAAGTATCCCACTATCTGTCACCCATTGTGACTCCATATTGTCAACCTATCTACAGATATCCTGCATTAACAGGTTGCTAGCTGTAAGTGTAGAATACCAAACCCTGGACTGAAGTACAACCCTACCTGGATTGGATTCACACACTCAATACAGAAGGTCATACTGGACATGGTCCTATACTTAGATACATAAATCCCATGTCTGACAACACAGTGGACTATACATATCTGTCAGTTGCAGATGTCTGTGCACACAACCACATTGTACACCATTCATGCTTTGCACGCACATTGGATAGGAGTAATTACACACATCCAAGACCAACACACTATAATATGTCAAGCATACACACACACACACACACACACACACACACACACACACACACACACACACACACACACACACACACACACACACACACACACACACAGATGTGGGGAAGAGAGAGACAGATAGTCACAGAGAGATTTCCATTATGAAGCCTGTCCCACCCACCACACATCCAATTGGCTGATATCACATGATGTGCTGATGTCAATCACTGTAGACATTCCTTTGGGTAGCCCTCAGCCCTATAGTGTCTGTGGTGCTTGTGATAACTGTGCAACATGATAGTACAGATCAGTATTCATCTAGGATTTGTATACCCAGTCCTGTCAAATGTAAAGTTGTGTGTGACTGAGTGTGTGTGTGTGTGTTTCCAGAGGAATGATTTATGGCCCATTCATACACACTGCACTTTCCATTGCCCATGTTAGCACTCCTGCTGATGTTAGTCACTTTGAAATAACCCTCTGGCCAAACCTTAACCCTATAAGCTGTGGGGAACTTGTGATATGTGTGTAATACTGTAGTACAGAAAATACGTTAGGTAGGAGTTCTAATCCCAGACATGGCAACTGTGAAACTGTGTGTGTGCATGTGCATGTGTGTGTGTGTGTGTGTGTGTGTGTGTGTGTGTGTGTGTGTGTGTGTGTGTGTGTGTGTTTGGAGATGAATGATTTTGAGGCAATTCACACTCACTACACCTCCTATTTCCCTACTTTCTTTAGTTCTATCTCTGCTGTTGTCAGACACCTTGAAATAACCCTTTGGCCAAGTGCCAGCCATATAAGCTCCATGGCGCTTGTGATAACTGTGTAATGCTGTAATGTAGCATACTATTTAGGTAGGCATTCTAATCCCAGACATGGCAACTGTGAAACTGTGTGTTTGCATGAGAGAGTGTGTGTGTCTTTGATGATACCTAATTTTATGGTCATTCACACTTACTACTCTCCAATTATCCCTCCATTAGCACTGCTGCTGATATTAGTCACCTTCAAAGATACCTTTGGACAGCTCTCCAACATATAAGCTCAGTGGTGCTTGTAATAACTGAGCAATACTATAGTGTAGCATACTGTTTAGGTAGGAGTTCTAATCCCAGACACAGCCACTGTGTGTGTGTGTGTGTGTGTGTGTGTGTGTGTGTGTGTGTGTGTGTGTGTGTGTGTGTGTGTATGTCTTTAATGATACCTGATATTATGGATATACACACTTACTACTCTTCCCTTACCCCTCCTTTAGCACTGCTGCTGATGTTAGTCACCTTCAAAGATACCTTTGGACAGTTCTTCAACATATAAGTTCCATGGTGCTTGCAATGACTGTGGAATGCTATAATGGAGCATGTTAGTTAGGTAGGAGTTCTAGTCCCAGACATGGCAACTGTGAAACTGTGTGTGTTTGTGTGAGGGAATGTGTGTGTCTTTGATGATACCTGATTTTATGGACATTCACACTTACTACTCTCCCCTTACCCTCCTTTAGCACTGCTGCTAATGTTATTCACCTTCAAAGATACCTTTGGACAGCTCTCCACTATTTAAGCTCAGTGGTGCTTCTGATAACTACATAATGCTGAAATGTAACATACTAGTTAAGAAGGAGTTCTAATCCCAGACATGGCAACTGTGTGTGTTTGTGTGAGAGAGTGTGTGTGCCTTTGATGATGCCTGTTTTTATGGACACTCACACTTACTACTCTCCTCTTACACTTCCTTTAGCACTGCTGCTGATGATAGTCACCTTCAAAGATACTTTTGTACAACTCTTTAGCATATAATCTCTGTAGTGCTTGTGATAACTGCATGATACTGTAGGGTAGCATACTAGGTAGGTAGGAGTTCTAATCCCAGATGTGGCAATTGTGAAACTGTATGTGTTTGTGTGAAAGAGTGTGTGAGTCTTTGATGATAACCTGATTTATGGACATTCACACTTACTACTCTCCCCTTACCCTTCTTTTAGTACTACTGCTGATATTAGTAAGCTTCAGAGATACCTTTGGACAACTTTCCAGCATATAAGCTCCATGGCACTTGAGATAACTGCATAATACTATACTGCCATGTACTTGTTAGGTAGGAGTTCTAATCCCAGACATGGCAACTGTGAAACTGTGTGTGTGAAAGTGTGTGTGTGTGTCTTTGATGATTCCTGATGTTATGGACATTCACACTTACTACTCTCAGCTTAGCCCTCCTTTAGCACTGCTGCTGATGTTACTCACCTTCAAAGATACCTTGGCAAAGCTCTCCAACATGTAAGCATAATGGCATGTGCCATAAATGAAGAACAATGTAGTAGCAGTAACTTTATAAGTATGGGTTTGAATCTCATTTGTGACAAGTGCTTGTGTGTGTACATATGTATGTCTGCACCTCAAAGATTTTGGCCCCATTTGCACCCAGTACACATCTCAGTGTCTGACTTAGCAGTCCTGCAGATATCATCCACCTTAGAAGTACCTGTTGCCAACCCTAAACCATGTAAG
This sequence comes from Protopterus annectens, assembly GCF_019279795.1. Taxonomy (NCBI): domain Eukaryota; kingdom Metazoa; phylum Chordata; order Ceratodontiformes; family Protopteridae; genus Protopterus; species Protopterus annectens. The sequence goes on from NC_056745.1 coordinate 752,392,650, forward strand.
ATCAGTGATGCATGTGGTAAATGCATAGCCTAATGATCCAAAAACAATTGTCAGATAGAGATGTAAACCTCACCCCTGGAAAATTTAAATATGTGTGTAGGGTAAAATTATTTTTGGGATCTCTCACCCACTACATCACCCAATGCCAGTATTTACAAGGGCTGGTGATGTTCCTCACCTTAGATGTACCTTTGGATAACATCCATCCTATAAGCTCTGTGGCGCATGAGATAAATGTGGTTGAGTGTAGTAGCAATACATAGCTAGGTAGGGGGTTGAATCTCAGTAATGACAAAGGTGTGTGTGTGTGTGTGTGTGTGTGTGTGTGTGTGTGTGTGTGTGTGTGTGTGTGTATGTGTGTGTGTGTGTGTGTGTGTGTGTGTGTGTGTGTGTGTCTGTGTGTGTGTGTGTGTGTGTGTGTGTGTGTGTGTGTGTGTGTGTGTGTGTGTGTGTGTGTGTGTGTGTGTCATCAGCATCCTGTGTGGGGTTTGCTGTGATTGTATAATAACAGGATCCATTGTGGGGTGGTTTTTGCTAAATTATTAAGTTGAGGACCTAGTATATGTCAAAATGTCCACATTACAAGGTCAACAGATGTCAAACACCAGAGAGGTTGGTGTAGACAATCCACAGCCCTACATGTGACAGTATGGATTGGTGAACAATATAGACAACCCTTCTATTATGCAGAGAGCACTCTCCACCGATGTATCATACACAAACACATCTGACTAGGCAACAACCACTATATTGGTAGTTACCTGCATATTGCCTCACAGATAGTAACCACAGTGTGATTGCAGTGGACTACATGGCTGTTGACCACAACAGTGCCACTGACATCAGAAAGTATTTTGATATGTTACATCTCCTGACTGTGTGTTATCCAGCAAGTAAAAGGACATGGCACCCTGTTCCATCCCCTCAGTAGCCAAATAAATGTGTACAGTGGCCCTTTTGCAATGTTCCCCATTGGACACCAGGAACAACTGTAGAGTATGCAAATGTACCCCACAAAGGGAATACCATGCCTTAAACACATGCCCTGTATGGACAGATGTCACTAACTCCACTGAATACACGTATCATGTTATCAATGTAGATGCAAGCACGACCTCAGTTACATAGCCAGGTCTCACAAAATGAGGTCAGAAATGCTACATCAGAAGATTAAAATCTGTCCACACAACATGCCCAGAGAACTCGAGTACACTTCCACACATCAAAGAACATGCATGCATGTGGGACATGTGCACAACCCAGACACTGTCCATGTTATGGAATATAGATCACATACGTGGGAAGCAGTGCACATCACTGGTCACCCACAATAGTAACTCAGATGAGTGGATGGTGAATACAATACTCACCCATGGGCACCACTCCAGGGTCTACACCCCTGAGCCACACTGAGGACTATTGTCATGTTGCCTGATACTAAGGTATTCCCTTGGCCTAGCCTTGTAGAGCCTTCAGGTCCATTCACCTACTACACACCTGTGAAGCAATGAACCTATGGAGCTCAGTAATGGCAAGTGTGTGTGTGTGTGTGTGTGTGTGTGTGTGAGTGCATGTGTGGAGATGAATGATTGTGAGGCCATTCACACTCACTACACCTCCCATTGCCCTATTTTAGCATGCTTGCTGATGTCAGTCACCTTGAAAAAACCCTTTGGCCACGTTTCACCCCTATACGTTCGTGGGACTTGCGATAACTGTGTAATACTGTAGTTTTGCAAACTAGTGAGGTAGGAGTTCTAATCCTGGTCATGGCAACTGTGATAATGTGTGTGTTTGTGTGTGTGTGTGTGTGTGTGTGTGTGTGTCTGTGTGTGTGTGTGTGTGTGTGTGTGTGTTTGTTGACACCTGATTTTGTGGACATTCACACTTGCTACCCTTCCCTTACCCCTCCTTTAGCACTGCTGCTGATGTCACTCACCTTCAAAGATACCTTTGCACAGTTCTCCAACAGGTACACTCTGTGGTGCATGCAATAACTGTGTAACACTGTAATAGCAATACATAGCCAGGTAGGGGTTTGAAACTCAGTACTGGTAAATGTGTGGGTTTGTGTGTGTGTCATCAGTATCTTGTGTGTGTGTCTTCAGTATCTTGTGTGGGTGCTGGGGTGATTGCATAATGACAGGATCCATTGCAGTGTGGGTTTTGCTACATTATTATATTGAGGACCTATATATCCCAATGTCCACATTACAAGGCCAACAGTTTTCAAACACTGTATAGGTTGTTGTAGACAATCCACTCCCATAAATGTCTACTGCCATGTGCAATTACTATGTGACAGTATGGATTAGTAAACACTATAGGCAACCATTATAATACCCAGATACCACTCTCCACCCATGGATCATACACAAACACACTTGGCTCTTTCGCTCTTCCTTTCTTACTTTCTCTCTGTCTCTCTGTCTTTCTCTCCCTCTCTGGTAGATGTGGAAAAATACATCTGTTTTGCAAAGGCAGCAGCTTGACTTTTGTAGGTAATGCTCGTGATCAGCTGATGGCCTGTGCATGAATTGGACTCCCCCACTTGTTAATTGCATGTGGAACAGCTGTGGTATCATTCCTATAGCCAATTGCATGGAAACACACTCCTATAACTAAGCACTTCATGTGGGTGTTGGCCCTTTTCCTTCACTGTGAGCAGGACCTCATGTGGGTGTCTGACAAACAGCATCACTGAGAGTAGTTGGAAATACCTCTTACAACAAACACTGTGGAGACAGGCCAACAAAAAGGAGGGGGATGTTCCAGACATGGGGAAAGAATGTAAGTATCGCTGTTCTACATTTGAAGTAATGCTGTTTTAACAAGGTTTGTGTGGATATGACTGTTCTGCATGATTTAAAGTCTGGCATGACAGTGTTATATGGTTGAGGAAACTTTCACCTGTAGGACTATCTGCAGACTGGCCAGAGTTTGGAGTCTTAGATGTGGTGTGTTACTCAAACATTTTCTGTCGTTAGAAATAAAGTAGCATACTCTGATGATTGATATATATATATACAGTTATGTTTTATCGGTTTAGATATTAATATATATACACACACACACATACAGCTACATGTTGGAATACATTCCCTGTACTGTTAAATGACTGGGTTGGATGATATGTTTGAATAAAAATCAGGGTTATGTATATCTGACATGGCTTAGTGGTAAATAACTTTGGCTATGGTGTGCAGGGCCCAGGGTTTGAGCCTTGCAGAGGCTATTTATTTTGTTGCTGAGCAGCACAAGGGCAGTTGGATATAAAGTGATTAAGTCACTTTTGAGCAGTTGGAAGCAGGTTTGTGCCGGTTTGCATGGAGGTAAGCACTCATAACTTCCGGTTACTGTTTCTTACACTCAGTTAGCTTCTAAATTGCTTAACCTGTGTAGGCATTGCTTACTCCCGTGCAAACAGGTTTAAACTCACTTACTGCCTCTTAAAAGTGCTTACTCCCACTTACCCCTGTGCTAATTTCTTTAAAAGAAAAGAAAAAGGGTTGATAGGAAAGTGGTGAAAAAGGGGCACAAAAAGGGAAAGACAATACGGAAAATAGCTAGGGATGTGCAGGAAGGGTGTAGGGAAGGTCCATAGCTGCCCATTTCTTCTAGAGCAACAGCTGTGCATATACACTGAATTTGGAGGTAGATTTGGACACTCAAACCCCTGGGAGAGGGGTGAGGACAACAGTAATAAGTTGTGATGCCAATTAGACCTGATTACACATGTCCAGTGGACATGTGTGCAGAATGGACAGCTATGTATGGGGCGAGATTTTTTGAGGAACAGATTGCCTTTTTTCTTTTGTTTTCAGGTGAGAGTGGGATGTTGGCGAGGGATAGTAGATATAGTTGGAGAGGTAGGTTGGGTAGGTTAACAGACAGGACAAACAAGATGCATACAAGGGTGGTATGTGACACGTGTGGGGTAAACACCTTGACCGGGAGGGTGTTGAGAAATCGGAAGCCTATGAGCCCCCTAATAGAAACAGTGTGACTGAGGTCCCCACTCATGGGCAGTCACTACTGCACCTACACAGCCACGAAGGTGGCTGTACTGGGGGCTGAGTTGCAGAGCCATCCTGACCCTCTAGTCATGACACATGGCCCTTGAGCTGGCATAGCAAATCACCAAGCTTCTGGTTGAGCTCGCTATGCATTACGACCCAATCTGGCGACGGGTGACAGGTTTCTGTCCACGCCCACTCCTAGGGAGGGATCAAGCCCCATCCCTGAGGTGGTTCTACTTGAAGGTGGTGTAGGACCAATGGAGAGGGAGGACCTGGGTTGGGCCCCAGACATGCTGGTACCCGGTGGCATGGCAAGCTGAGGTGGGACAGGTGGGTCAGCTGGGACCGGCCTTCCCAAACGTGCTATAGTGTTTAGAGTTTATCATCATAAATGGGTTAGTAATAGTCAACACATTCCAGGGTTAGGTATAACAGCATGCATAGATATTCCCATTAACCCAGACACCAGATACAGAAGAGTTGCATAGCAAACAGAACGCATGCATATATGGGAGCACAGTGGTATTAAGAACAGCATGCAGGTACATTGATGGCACCATGCCACCAATATTGGAATAATTCAATATAACACATGCATGAGAACAATTAAAATATTTATCAAACAATAGGGCATTATCAGAACATTGGAGTCATTACATACCGGTCGGGGTGGGTATGTTGTTTATTGTTGGAGATATGGTGGGGAGGAGAGAAAGATGTCAATTAACAACTAGTATATTCCTATAGCCCACATTACTTTCCTAGTCAATGTTGTTATCTGTACCTTACATGTCTTACTACACTACCCTATAGCCTTAGTTTGGACAGTGATATGGCTGTCATCATCGTTATACATGAACTCTTTTTACCTGCAGTATATACCTCTTACCTGGTATACCTGTGGAGGTAATGTATGTTAACACTAACTGTTTCTACACATACTCCCAGATTCCAGGTAGATGTTGTACACATAGCTATCCAACCCTTTCTGCACAGGCACTGACCATGTGTTGACCACATGCAGGTGTACCGGGACATATCTAGAATATTGCCCTCTTCAACCTTTAGTGACTTGACACACACATATACCTGCTTTCCTACACAGTTATATTATGTAGCACAGTGTGGGTGACAGTGATCAGTGATACCTTATTATTCAGAGAAACTGCAACACTCACAATTCCCTACAATACCAGAGTAAACAGTACCAATACAGGGTATAATGTTTTTTATTTCTAATCACAGTGTTCATATCCGACGTACCTGTGGGAGCAATGTTTGTTAGCACTACCTAAATGTTGCCACACAAAGTTATAGATTACACATTAGTATTGTGCACATACATCTCACTCTGTTACTGTACACACTCTGGTCACAGCTTGACAACATGGGGGTGTAGAGAGGACATACTTGGCTTATTACTCTCCTAATAGTTTCAGGAGTTGCTACAGTGACAGATTTGTTCACATAGATGTTGGACAATCACTTGTATTCCCTGTTTGCTGGCTAAACATCTGGAATCATCCCACAGACTTACCAGGGGGACAGGGGGACATGCCGCAGATATGGGCCCATATACTGGACATTCTGGTCTCATCTGTACACACATAGTGGGGTGATACTTATACACAGCTGGTACAGCCTCTGCTGTTCTAGCCTCTTGTATCCACTGCTTCATGAGGTCCCCCTAATGCTGCTTCTGGTTGGCATAGTGATGCCTGACCTGCTTACCAGTTCAGGGTATGCCAGTGGCACTGGTGAGGTCATTGGTGAGATGGTCCCAGGCTTCCGCCTTATATTGGGAACCCTGGTACTGGCCCTGCAGCAGTCTCTTGTCATGGTCTTTGACAAGGAATCCTGCCTTGACTCTGTACTCCTGGATGCACCAGTGCTAAGCCCAAAAGTGCACACCATCTCCCCTTCCTGATATAGTGCCTGCAAGAGAAGCTACAACCAGTTATGAGATGTATTCCTGCCTCTTGGGTTTAAGTAGGGCCAATTTCCTGCACTTTTTCGTGATTAGCCAGTTTTGAAAATGCTAAGCTATGGGCAAACCTGCTTACCTAAGGTTGGCATTGTTTAAAGGGATATAAGACTGGGCACATTGAGCTAGCTGGCCTACACATTGCTTACACCTCCTAAGCTGGCCTGTACAATGCTTAGCATTGCTTACATTTGACTTTGTATTATGTTTCCTTTTTGGCATTGATTTATTATTCATTACATCTTATATGTATGTCTGGTATCCATGATTCATGTGTACATACACTGTATGGGGTTCTTGTGTTTTACTGGGGACTTCAACACTCTTTTACAATTACACCTGACTTCTGGGCTTACTGCTGTACTCCAGTTCCATATTTATGTTATGTAGTGGGTTATGGAACATATGTCTTTATACTGATTCCTTTCACAGGTTCAGTTTGAATTTACTATAGTGAAGACTTGTTTGCTGATACCTTATTCTTCTGAACTACATGCATACAAATGTTCATAGTATGTGTCATGCTACGCAGTATGATCCTATGGAAACATCTGCAGCAGGAATAGCATGGGGCAAGGCCACACAGCCCCCCACCATTGCCAAGGCCATCACAGACACAGAGGGACTCGGAGGAGGAGGAACAAACTGAGCCTGCCCATGTAGGCAGAATGTAGGCATGCCCAGTAAGCCCAGACCTTGACAAAGAGACAACATATAGCACATACACTGACACGGTAGGGACCCAAGGAATGACACAGCTCTCTGACTAGCACATACAGTAAAAGGAATGCCAAACATGACACTACCTGTGCTTTACCCTGTATAGCGAGTGTATTATGTGTATCCGACATAGTCACCACCATCCTCAATACTGGCACAGCCACAAAGTAAGTCACTTTTCCTACCAACTGCTGAACGAAGTAGTATGTTCTGATAGTTGTATCTATGTTATGGACGTGAGCATGCAAAGGAATTGGGTGACTGAATGGGATGGCATCATATAGTGGACACCTATATGGGTAGCATGAAATCCATAACAAATACTGGTGTCAACATACTAGGCACCACTAGACAAGGTGACAAATCCCACTGCAGTACATGTGGTGGCCCAAATGTGTGTCCTATGGACACACACATGAATGTCGCTGAGGCACACATACCCACCACCGGCCTCAGCCAGCAGAAAAGGTGTAGATGACCATAAAGAAAGGCTGGGCTAAGGCCTCCAATTGATGGCAATGGTTAACAACCCCCCCCCCCAGACTTACACAGACAGACTACAACAGGTCTGGCAGTTGTATGTTAGTTCTGAAGAGTAAGAAGTCTGAAACTGAAATGTAGGCCAACAAAACCTAAGATCTGTACTCTACTGATATGCTTCCAGTCTGCATGATAGGTCAGAATACAAAATGAAATGGAAGCCGACAGAGTACCTGAATACCAGTACAGTCATAGAAAATGTTTAAAGTCGTCAGGTGTGCCTACCCCCACAATCCTATGTAGAAATGTAGTACATGTAAGTGTGAGGTGTAATATCAGTGGAGCACAGATTACCCCGAGCTGGTCCAATCTACAGGATAGATTGTTGCATGTGTACAATATGCAGGGGTCCGGTTGTTAGTTTGTTGTGTGTTCAATATTGTCTGGAAGTGGTTAGCATGTAGGCATGGAGGGTTGTGTCTCGGTGGCCTATGTGCAGTTCTGTGGATGACAGGGCCATGTTCCAACTACATTGCCAACCACAATGCTTCTCAGCAATACCCATGTCAGCAGTCATTCCTACTCACTGTCCAGATGTTAACATCTGTCACTGTCTGAAAGATGGACATGCCATGAATGTGGGCTCAGACATACACACAGTACACAGGTGAAAGCATGCCAGAGTACATAAAATGTAACTGTCAACTGCACACAACTTTGGAATTGTACATACATATTAGCAACACATTAGTTGTCAATCTAGTATGGAATACGGATGTAGTCTGGCCAATCACTGCCAGACCACAAAAGGCACTGTTATGAAGTGATAACAGACTGCCTATGTCCCCGCACTAGGCAGCATAAGGGGAATGTCCCATGTATATCTGTGAGTCAGCTGCAAGTAGCTTTAATATCACACATGCACTCAGCTCACCCCACCATCAGCCACAGGTTTATCACAGGTCATATCCTTGCTGTTGGGAATGAGTACAGTATGACCACCACTTCTGTATGGGAATACCCACAGAATGAAGCATGCTGAAGAGGTATTCCATGCAGGTGTGTCCCTAGCTGTAAGTAGCACCCTGCCAGCATCCAGAACAATGGATTAATATGGACAGGAACTATTGCCATTAACACCTTGCTCGCTTTCCCCGTCACCCCAGGGGAATCTACTGGTCCACAGCCTGAGAATGTAGGAGTGACAGAATGTACTGGCCTGCTACAGATGACCTCCATCACTAGCAAATGGCATACAGTCCTCTGTCAAAGGCCTGTGCCTCACCCATAGTGCCAATGTATGGTATTTCATGATGTCCCAACTAACAACATAACACAGTCAACAGAACACAAATGCAAGGTCATGTTGACAAATCCCAGTACCATGCCCACCATATCCTACTGCATGAACTGTGGACCAACCCCTAAATACCGCTGGGATGAAGGGCCAACTATAGGGATACTTCTCAGATGATGCTTGCATAATGTTAGGAAGAGGATAGAATAACAGAGTGTGGGGGTGTAGAAGCATGGACGTCATGAAGTGTGTGAAGTCTGAAACTCTGATGTGTGCCCATACTACCCCTGCCTGCAAACCCAGTAATGGTTGGCTACAAACCTGCTTATAAACCCCAATGTGAAGGGGAACTGACCAGATATATGAGCCCTGCTTCTGGGTAACCTGGGTGAATCTCTACAGCTGAGAGGTATGGCCACAGCAGGATATGGCCATTCTATTACATCAATATATGTACAAGAAGGGGATCCTCAGCCACCATAGTACCAAGGTGCTGGACAATTTACACAGACCCATCAACAAGTGTCTGCAGCTACCTCTCCAGAATGGCATGAGTGTGCAAGAATATGTAGGCTGCAGACCACAATACTAGACACAGCTTCATTCATCTTGTATTTCCCAGGAAATAACTCTGAGCAAATAGGCAAATATGTAAGTAGTTGATGGCATAATGCATCACAGTGTAAAACAGTACATATGTCTAAATATCTCTGTTAACACCAACCATGTAACACAAGCAGCACAGACAGCAATAGTTAAAGTATCCCACTATCTGTCACCCATTGTGACTCCATATTGTCAACCTATCTACAGATATCCTGCATTAACAGGTTGCTAGCTGTAAGTGTAGAATACCAAACCCTGGACTGAAGTACAACCCTACCTGGATTGGATTCACACACTCAATACAGAAGGTCATACTGGACATGGTCCTATACTTAGATACATAAATCCCATGTCTGACAACACAGTGGACTATACATATCTGTCAGTTGCAGATGTCTGTGCACACAACCACATTGTACACCATTCATGCTTTGCACGCACATTGGATAGGAGTAATTACACACATCCAAGACCAACACACTATAATATGTCAAGCATACACACACACACACACACACACACACACACACACACACACACACACACACACACACACAGATGTGGGGAAGAGAGAGACAGATAGTCACAGAGAGATTTCCATTATGAAGCCTGTCCCACCCACCACACATCCAATTGGCTGATATCACATGATGTGCTGATGTCAATCACTGTAGACATTCCTTTGGGTAGCCCTCAGCCCTATAGTGTCTGTGGTGCTTGTGATAACTGTGCAACATGATAGTACAGATCAGTATTCATCTAGGATTTGTATACCCAGTCCTGTCAAATGTAAAGTTGTGTGTGACTGAGTGTGTGTGTGTGTTTCCAGAGGAATGATTTATGGCCCATTCATACACACTGCACTTTCCATTGCCCATGTTAGCACTCCTGCTGATGTTAGTCACCTTGAAATAACCCTCTGGCCAAACCTTAACCCTATAAGCTGTGGGGAACTTGTGATATGTGTGTAATACTGTAGTACAGAAAATACGTTAGGTAGGAGTTCTAATCCCAGACATGGCAACTGTGAAACTGTGTGTGTGCATGTGCATGTGTGTGTGTGTGTGTGTGTGTGTGTGTGTGTGTGTGTGTGTTTGGAGATGAATGATTTTGAGGCAATTCACACTCACTACACCTCCTATTTCCCTACTTTCTTTAGTTCTATCTCTGCTGTTGTCAGACACCTTGAAATAACCCTTTGGCCAAGTGCCAGCCATATAAGCTCCATGGCACTTGTGATAACTGTGTAATGCTGTAATGTAGCATACTATTTAGGTAGGCATTCTAATCCCAGACATGGCAACTGTGAAACTGTGTGTTTGCATGAGAGAGTGTGTGTGTCTTTGATGATACCTAATTTTATGGTCATTCACACTTACTACTCTCCAATTATCCCTCCATTAGCACTGCTGCTGATATTAGTCACCTTCAAAGATACCTTTGGACAGCTCTCCAACATATAAGCTCAGTGGTGCTTGTAATAACTGAGCAATACTATAGTGTAGCATACTGTTTAGGTAGGAGTTCTAATCCCAGACACAGCCACTGTGTGTGTGTGTGTGTGTGTGTGTGTGTGTGTGTGTGTGTGTGTGTGTGTGTGTATGTCTTTAATGATACCTGATATTATGGATATACACACTTACTACTCTTCCCTTACCCCTCCTTTAGCACTGCTGCTGATGTTAGTTACCTTCAAAGATACCTTTGGACAGTTCTTCAACATATAAGTTCCATGGTGCTTGCAATGACTGTGGAATGCTATAATGGAGCATGTTAGTTAGGTAGGAGTTCTAGTCCCAGACATGGCAACTGTGAAACTGTGTGTGTTTGTGTGAGGGAATGTGTGTGTCTTTGATGATACCTGATTTTATGGACATTCACACTTACTACTCTCCCCTTACCCTCCTTTAGCACTGCTGCTAATGTTATTCACCTTCAAAGATACCTTTGGACAGCTCTCCACTATTTAAGCTCAGTGGTGCTTCTGATAACTACATAATGCTGAAATGTAACATACTAGTTAAGAAGGAGTTCTAATCCCAGACATGGCAACTGTGTGTGTTTGTGTGAGAGAGTGTGTGCCTTTGATGATGCCTGTTTTTATGGACACTCACACTTACTACTCTCCTCTTACACTTCCTTTAGCACTGCTGCTGATGATAGTCACCTTCAAAGATACTTTTGTACAACTCTTTAGCATATAATCTCTGTAGTGCTTGTGATAACTGCATGATACTGTAGGGTAGCATACTAGGTAGGTAGGAGTTCTAATCCCAGATGTGGCAATTGTGAAACTGTATGTGTTTGTGTGAAAGAGTGTGTGAGTCTTTGATGATAACCTGATTTATGGACATTCACACTTACTACTCTCCCCTTACCCTTCTTTTAGTACTGCTGCTGATATTAGTAAGCTTCAAAGATACATTTGGACAACTTTCCAGCATATAAGCTCCATGGCACTTGAGATAACTGCATAATACTATACTGCCATGTACTTGTTAGGTAGGAGTTCTAATCCCAGACATGGCAACTGTGAAACTGTGTGTGTGAAAGTGTGTGTGTGTGTCTTTGATGATTCCTGATGTTATGGACATTCACACTTACTACTCTCAGCTTAGCCCTCCTTTAGCACTGCTGCTGATGTTACTCACCTTCAAAGATACCTTGGCAAAGCTCTCCAACATGTAAGCATAATGGCATGTGCCATAAATGAAGAACAATGTAGTAGCAGTAACTTTATAAGTATGGGTTTGAATCTCATTTGTGACAAGTGCTTGTGTGTGTACATATGTATGTCTGCACCTCAAAGATTTTGGCCCCATTTGCACCCAGTACACATCTCAGTGTCTGACTTAGCAGTCCTGCAGATATCATCCACCTTAGAAGTACCTGTTTCCAACCCTAAACCATGTAAGATCAGTGATGCATGTGGTAAATGCATAGCCTAATGATCCAAAAACAATTGTCAGATAGAGATGTAAACCTCACCCCTGGAAAATTTAAATATGTGTGTAGGGTAAAATTATTTTTGGGATCTCTCACCCACTACATCACCCAATGCCAGTATTTACAAGGGCTGGTGATGTTCCTCACCTTAGATGTACCTTTGGATAACATCCATCCTATAAGCTCTGTGGCGCATGAGATAAATGTGGTTGAGTGTAGTAGCAATACATAGCTAGGTAGGGGGTTGAATCTCAGTAATGACAAAGGTGTGTGTGTGTGTGTGTGTGTGTGTGTGTGTGTGTGTGTGTGTCATCAGCATCCTGTGTGGGGTTTGTTGTGATTGTATAATAACAGGATCCATTGTGGGGTGGTTTTTGCTAAATTATTAAGTTGAGGACCTAGTATATGTCAAAATGTCCACATTACAAGGTCAACAGATGTCAAACACCAGAGAGGTTGGTGTAGACAATCCACAGCCCTACATGTGACAGTATGGATTGGTGAACAATATAGACAATCCTTCTATTATGCAGAGAGCACTCTCCACCGATGTATCATACGCAAACACATCTGGCTAGGCAACAACCACTATATTGGTAGTTACCTGCATATTGCCTCACAGATAGTAACCACAGTGTGATTGCAGTGGACTACATGGCTGTTGACCACAACAGTGCCACTGACATCAGAAAGTATTTTGATATGTTACATCTCCTGACTGTGTGTTATCCAGCAAGTAAAAGGACATGGCACCCTGTTCCATCCCCTCAGTAGCCAAATAAATGTGTACAGTGGCCCTTTTGCAATGTTCCCCATTGGACACCAGGAACAACTGTAGAGTATGCAAATGTACCCCACAAAGGGAATACCATGCCTTAAACACATGCCCTGTATGGACAGATGTCACTAACTCCACTGAATACACGTATCATGTTATCAATGTAGATGCAAGCACGACCTCAGTTACATAGCCAGGTCTCACAAAATGAGGTCAGAAATGCTACATCAGAAGATTAAAATCTGTCCACACAACATGCCCAGAGAACTCGAGTACACTTCCACACATCAAAGAACATGCATGCATGTGGGACATGTGCACAACCCAGACACTGTCCATGTTATGGAATATAGATCACATACGTGGGAAGCAGTGCACATCACTGGTCACCCACAATAGTAACTCAGATGAGTGGATGGTGAATACAATACTCACCCATGGGCACCACTCCAGGGTCTACACCCCTGAGCCACACTGAGGACTATTGTCATGTTGCCTGATACTAAGGTATTCCCTTGGCCTAGCCTTGTAGAGCCTTCAGGTCCATTCACCTACTACACACCTGTGAAGCAATGAACCTATGGAGCTCAGTAATGGCAAGTGTGTGTGTGTGTGTGTGTGTGTGTGTGTGTGTGTGTGTGTGTGTGTGCATGTGTGGAGATGAATGATTGTGAGGCCATTCACACTCACTACACCTCCCATTGCCCTATTTTAGCATGCTTGCTGATGTCAGTCACCTTGAAAAAACCCTTTGGCCACGTTTCACCCCTATACGTTCGTGGGACTTGCGATAACTGTGTAATACTGTAGTTTTGCAAACTAGTGAGGTAGGAGTTCTAATCCTGGTCATGGCAACTGTGATAATGTGTGTGTTTGTGTGTGTGTGTGTGTGTGTGTGTGTGTGTGTGTGTGTGTGTGTGTGTGTGTGTTTGTTGACACCTGATTTTGTGGACATTCACACTTGCTACCCTTCCCTTACCCCTCCTTTAGCACTGCTGCTGATGTCACTCACCTTCAAAGATACCTTTGCACAGTTCTCCAACAGGTACACTCTGTGGTGCATGCAATAACTGTGTAACACTGTAATAGCAATACATAGCCAGGTAGGGGTTTGAAACTCAGTACTGGTAAATGTGTGGGTTTGTGTGTGTGTCATCAGTATCTTGTGTGTGTGTCTTCAGTATCTTGTGTGGGTGCTGGGGTGATTGCATAATGACAGGATCCATTGCAGTGTGGGTTTTGCTACATTATTATATTGAGGACCTATATATCCCAATGTCCACATTACAAGGCCAACAGTTTTCAAACACTGTATAGGTTGTTGTAGACAATCCACTCCCATAAATGTCTACTGCCATGTGCAATTACTATGTGACAGTATGGATTAGTAAACACTATAGGCAACCATTATAATACCCAGATACCACTCTCCACCCATGGATCATACACAAACACACTTGGCTCTTTCGCTCTTCCTTTCTTACTTTCTCTCTGTCTTTCTCTCCCTCTCTGGTAGATGTGGAAAAATACATCTGTTTTGCAAAGGCAGCAGCTTGACTTTTGTAGGTAATGCTCGTGATCAGCTGATGGCCTGTGCATGAATTGGACTCCCCCACTTGTTAATTGCATGTGGAACAGCTGTGGTATCATTCCTATAGCCAATTGCATGGAAACACACTCCTATAACTAAGCACTTCATGTGGGTGTTGGCCCTTTTCCTTCACTGTGAGCAGGACCTCATGTGGGTGTCTGACAAACAGCATCACTGAGAGTAGTTGGAAATACCTCTTACAACAAACACTGTGGAGACAGGCCAACAAAAAGGAGGGGGATGTTCCAGACATGGGGAAAGAATGTAAGTATCGCTGTTCTACATTTGAAGTAATGCTGTTTTAACAAGGTTTGTGTGGATATGACTGTTCTGCATGATTTAAAGTCTGGCATGACAGTGTTATATGGTTGAGGAAACTTTCACCTGTAGGACTATCTGCAGACTGGCCAGAGTTTGGAGTCTTAGATGTGGTGTGTTACTCAAACATTTTCTGTCGTTAGAAATAAAGTAGCATACTCTGATGATTGCAGTCATTAAATGGTGACATTCATGTATTTTACTGATTTCATATGCTTCAGAATGGATATGTCACAACAAACCCAGTTATATCAGCAATTTTCTCAGTTTATCACAGCAATATGTCAATACTGGCCCTGTGTTTGTGCCTCTGTCCCCAAGTATGTCACCCTTTGTCCATATGTCATGCAGTAAGAGGTGCATATGTACAGCACATCATTATTTACTGACATCATTTCTGATAAAAAAAACAGTGATATATCAGACTGCCAGACATGTTTTGTATAGTAGGCCTTATATTTGAGGACAAAACCTGGACATTCTGTTGTAGTCTGTACAGTAGTGAGGTCTGTGTACTTATGGTGATTGTTGACAGAGTGTCAGTATTGTGTAGCCGTGTATTGTGAATATGTTACTTGACCTGTGTACAGACTGTGGTAGATGTCAGTGTTCTTGGTCCTGTTCTATCTGACATTGCATGCTGCTCAATTTTCTGGTACCCTATCAGTGTATATGTTTGTAGGGCCAGACTGAGACATGTCCCATACCACAGTCAGGCATCAGACTACACTGTAAATTGGGCCAGTATACGTAGGTTTAGTGCGTGAGTGGCAAATATGAACATAGTTTTCTGCACATAGTCCATATACTGTACTATTAATTAGGCTTACCATAATGTGACTGTGACTGTTTTAAGATTGGTTGTGGGTATGCACTTTCACACTGATGTATGTTACTCCACGCTTTTACATTACTGTAGTGCCTGCTATATTTGCAATTACATGTGTATTCCCCCATAGGAAACTTGGGTCAGTGTTGTGGCAGTCTGCCTGTAGTTTACACAGTGCTTGCTGACATGCCTAGCAGCTCAGTGTATTTACCTAGTGTGATGTTATTTGTCAGATGTATGTTGCCTAGCCACCATACGTGTTGTGTATTTCTGAAAAAGCAGTGGGATGCTGCAAAGATGTATGTCACTAACTAGTGGGGCGTATGTGGGCTTGGGACCTCTGCTCCTCCAGTTAATATGTGTTAGGACAGACAAGACAGTGTGAATGCATCAACTGCGTGAGCTTATCTACTCCAGTATTTGTGTTATACCCCCATTTTCATGGCTGTAAACATCCCCTTTGTCAGGCTTGGTCCACATGTCTTGCACAAAGAAGTTTTGTGCATACCTCTGGACTGAACATATTGTTTCAGACTGTCCATGTTTATTGGTCATATTTCTACTGTATTCCATACGATCATTACTGTGATTTGTGTGGTACTTCACTATGATGATTTAATGATGTCTGTCAGTAACTGATGGTGTACATGCCAATTTAAGAAGACCCTTCCTACACAACATGTCTGTTGACACAACCCCTGCTACTGTAGCAACATTCTACATTTATAACTGCAATACTTACATTACGTTCCTTGTACTAAGAGGTTGTGAGTTATGGTGCTGAGGTATGACTCCACTACATGTTGTGGGCATATGTTATATATACATACATATATACATATATACATATATATATATATATATACATATTTATATATATATATATATATATATATATATATATACACACACACACACACACACACACACACATATATATATATATATAATATATGTATATATATATATATATATATATATATATATATATATACAAATATATATGTGTGTATGTACATGTATGCATATATCTACATATGTGTGTGTGTGTGTGTGTGTGTGTGTGTGTGTGTGTGTGTATATATATATATATATATATATATATATATATATATATATATATATATGATTTACTATTGAAATCTCGAAAGTAAAAAAAAAAAAGGTACTGAACAGCGAAATAATTCACTGAAAGTACACATAACCTAACCATCCTAATGTCGAAATTCAGCTGCTAATGCTGAAAATGCTGGATGCAACATTTTAGGCACTTAACAGCAATGCCACCCTTGCCGCTACTCCCTTGCTAGCACACCTAATATCCAGATTATGCAGGGGGGCAAGCTCCCCTGCGCTCCCCACACCCCCTAACTATATATTCCAACTCCGAGATCACACTACAGTGAGGAAAGGAATGTATTTCCCTAACTGCACTGTACAGCGATCCCTGTACATCCCTTCAAATGTTATATTTGGGAATGCACAGTCCATTCGCAAATATAACGTTCACTCATTTAAATTGCACACATATGAAGTATTCAAACATCTGTAGTTTGAATACTTCATAGCCATGCAATGGTACGGGGACATTACAATGGTAAACCCATATATATATATATATATATATATATATATATATATATATATATATATATAAATATATCCATATCCTTATGTGTAAACATGAGTGTTGCATATACCTTGTCAGATGTATCCTACCATATTTATCTATGTTAGATTATATCTAGATATAAAAACATGACTGATTCAACACTATTTTCACTAACAAGTAGTAAACAATTGTAGTAGTCAAAGTAGTTGTTCACTACTATTCAGTAAGTGTACTGAATGATATATTTGAAGAAGCAACAGACATTTGTACAGCTCAGATGCCTTAGTGGTTAAGTGCTGTGACTGTAGTCTACAGGATCCTATGTTTAAGACCTGTAAGGGCTGTTTATTTTATTGCTAGGCAGAACAAGGACTGTTGGATATAGAGTGGTTAAGGCAGTTTTGAGCAGCTTTAAGTGGATTTGCGTGTGTTTGTGTGACGGTAAGTGGTGCTAACATACGGTTAAACGAAAAGACGCTTACAGCATATAGGCTTCGCTTACCAAGTTGCATATCATTTACATTTAAGCAATGCTTATACCTGCTAAGCATAGCTCAGCCCTGGTAACCAGTGATCACATTCCAGTCTGATAAAATAGCAGGGTAATGAAATTTTTAATAAGTGTATTTGATTCCATGTGCATAACATGCTTCTATGTGCTGTCATTATAGTAGCAAATGGTGTGAGTATACTGTATGGGACACCTGAGTATTCATGGCTAGTACCACAATCTTTTCTCTTTGTATGTGTTTCATACATATGTAGTATCCCAGGTTATATGCAGTCACACTTGCATGTATTGTATCATTACATTACTACTTTTAACAGTGCTTTTCCAAGTAAGAGTAGATTGCAGATTGTAGTACTGGAACCATACACCCCTACATGCAAAGCTGGACTCTGAGTACTGACTATCACGTTTTTGGTGTGTGAGCTGTATGTTTGTCATAACTACTCTCTATGGAGCTTTTCTCCCCGGGCCTCTACTGAAAATGGACATGTATCCAGTTGGACTAGCCCAGTCAACAAATGTAAAATAAATAAAATAAATAAATAAATTATTAAGTATCTCCTATTGGATACTGATCTGATATTTTGATATTAACTGTAGACTACTATGTGATTAGGACATGTCATTGAGGGCTGCTGTCATGTAGTAATGGTATACTTATCAATGTCAGACGTCTATCTGTCATAACATTCATCCTGATGCATAACGTGTTGGGTAGCTAATTTCTGCCTGCCCTCTGTACAGATCTACAGATGTCAGGTCCATCTTGGCTGCTTACAGGTAAGCTCTGATTGACTGACACTGACATGTCTGCCCAGCTGTGTTATGAATGCCATGGCTAGATGTGCATAACATGCTTCTATGTGCTGTCATTATAGTAGCAAATGGTGTGAGTATACTGTATGGGACACCTGAGTATTCATGGCTAGTACCACAATCTTTTCTCTTTGTATGTGTTTCATACATATGTAGTATCCCAGGTTATATGCAGTCACACTTGCATGTATTGTATCATTACATTACTACTTTTAACAGTGCTTTTCCAAGTAAGAGTAGATTGCAGATTGTAGTACTGGAACCATACACCCCTACATGCAAAGCTGGACTCTGAGTACTGACTATCACGTTTTTGGTGTGTGAGCTGTATGTTTGTCATAACTACTCTCTATGGAGCTTTTCTCCCGGCCTCTACTGAAAATGGACATGTATCCAGTTGGACTAGCCCAGTCAACAAATGTAAAATAAATAAAATAAATAAATAAATTATTAAGTATCTCCTATTGGATACTGATCTGATATTTTGATATTAACTGTAGACTACTATGTGATTAGGACATGTCATTGAGGGCTGCTGTCATGTAGTAATGGTATACTTATCAATGTCAGACGTCTATCTGTCATAACATTCATCCTGATGCATAACGTGTTGGGTAGCTAATTTCTGCCTGCCCTCTGTACAGATCTACAGATGTCAGGTCCATCTTGGCTGCTTACAGGTAAGCTCTGATTGACTGACACTGACATGTCTGCCCAGCTGTGTTATGAATGCCATGGCTAGGAAACCCCAGCCTGTATGCACCGCATGCCATGGATAACTCAACCAGAGTACCACAGTCAACAGAACATGCTTGGGTACAGGTCTCTAACCCAGACACTGGCCATGTTATGCAATATCTGTTGCATAAATGTCAATTGGAGCACATTACTGGCCCTCTGCAAGAGAAAAACAGATGGCTGGATGTTGAATATAACGATCACCCTGGGGATCCCTTAAGTGGTATCAGTTGATAGATGGCCTTCTGACAAATGTCAGGTGGCATGATACCAGTGTACCCACATGCCCTACTCTTCTCATCTGTCCATGGACATTAGCTGGGTACACACCAAGGAGCAGCTGCACCTATGTGCTGACAAATTTGTCAGTGTGCATTACTGAGAATAACAGTGTCTGTGTGTTTGTAAACTTGTAGTTGCAAATACTCTGAGGGCCTTCTCACCCACTACACCCCCATTACTATATTTAGAAATGGCTGCTGCTGTAATTGACATTAAATGCACCTTGTTACACTCTTCACCCTATGGGCTACCTGCAGCTTGCAGTACCAGCATAACACCATTCTACAAATGGGTAGATAGGCGTGGGTTACCCTCTGAGTCCTAGCAAGTGTGTGTATGTGTGTGCAATTGTGTGTGAGTCTGCATATTTGTAGGAGACAACATTCTGAGGCCACATTCGCCAAATACAATAAACCTTGCCATACATTATAAGGGATGGTGATGTTGCTGACATTAGGAGAGCCATGACAAGCCCTCACCCTACTATCCCTGTGGCATGTGCAATAAATGCATATCCCTGTAGTAGCACTGATTGGATAGACAAGGGATTATATTGCAGTCCTGGTCAATGTGTGATTGTGGGTATGTCAGAACATCATCATGGGTTTCAGTGAGTACAATATCCAATGTGGGGTGTGGGTGCTGGGTATACTGTCTTTAAACCATGGTACCGCAATACATGTCCCAGGGTCCACTGTATGAGGACCACTGTCACCATCAACCATACAGGTAACTGATTACACTATCCAGCCCAATGATGCATGTGCTGTGTGCAAAAACCCTGTAATGGAATGGACTCACTGACAAGTCAGTTAGCACTGTTAAACCCAGTTCTGTCAAATGTGTCCATAACTGTATGTGTTTGTCAATATGCATATGACAGTATGTCATACAATGTATTGTTCATTAACACCCAGTACACCCCCATTACCATAAAGTACAGGATCCAGTGATGTTCTTCACTTAACAGGAAACTCAGGACACACCCCACCCTAAAAGCTCTGTGGTGTGTGCAATTAAGGCCAAACACATTAGTAGCAATAAGTACCTAGGTAGAGGTTCTATTCTCAGGGTTGCCAAGTAAGTGTGTGTGTGTATGTGAAGGGATCTACTTCAGTTTGCAGAAAATATATGTCCCAGGAGATAATTTGTCCGATAACTAACTGGCAAAAGGTAACACTTCAAAGCAATCATCTTGTGGTAATACATTCAACCAAAACTAGTAGTGGATGTGTAAATGCCCTTTTCCACACTGTACAGCTGTGCAGTGATACTGGAGTTGGTATATATACATGGGTGTGGTTGTTGTGGGCACAGGCACCCACATTGGGGTGATTGTTGTGCATAACCCCCTGCTTAGTGGGTTGTTATACTGTACAGTTTATGTTAACTGTTTAAGTAGTTGTTAATCACACTATGTGTGTTGCTACACCTCCCCATGCCCTCCAAAGTAGGGGGCTGTGCCACCCACACCAGCACACCTATATTTACAAACTCC
This sequence comes from Protopterus annectens, assembly GCF_019279795.1. Classification (NCBI taxonomy): domain Eukaryota; kingdom Metazoa; phylum Chordata; order Ceratodontiformes; family Protopteridae; genus Protopterus; species Protopterus annectens. The sequence continues at coordinate 752,413,675 of NC_056745.1, forward strand.
AGGATTGGACTACATTGGGGAAGAGGACATATACCCTGCCAGTACCATTGTCAATGACATTAAACTGGCAGACTGATTATTTACTGATGTGATGTTTTGGCAATTTGGTCTTGGTGGAATTACATAAGCCAAAATGAGTTCACTGCAAAATGAAGTACATCCATGTGAACAGTGTTCTCTGTGTATTGCATCAACACCAAAGCGTCAGTGTGTGTGCTATTCACAAACATTTGGTGTGTGCCACCCAGTACACTTGCCATTGTCCACTGTAGAAGAGCTGCTTACATCAGCCACCATGCACTCACCTGTATACACCCCTCAGACCTATCAGCCATGTGGCACATGCAGTAACTGTTATACAGACCTGTTACTTGTGTTCAGCTCTACCCGGGATATGACACAGTCAATGTGTCACCACAGTGCCACACCCCTTGTAGGAAAGGACAGCAGACCAACATCCTGCTGACACATAGACACCTAGAACACAAACAGAATACATTATGGAGACCACAATCAGTCAATGTTAATAACAGCTATAATGCATCAAGGCTGGACAGCTACACACCCTGATGTGTAAGCATTAATCATTCCAGCTGAAAACATGTTAAACAGCATTACATTGCTAAACCTTAGTACATTCACCCTGTGCATCAGAACCATAATTAGCATGTACCTGCATTGATGGTATGGATAACAGGGATGTGGCACAGGTATCATCATATGCAAAGGGTGTGTTGTGGGTTTACCAGAGGCCTGGGGTGAGCCATTTGGTTGACATCATGTGTATGGGTTAGGGGGTTCTTTATTAAATGGGCTGTGCAGACATGGTGTATGTAGGTATGGAGGTGCCTTAGCTGTGTTAGTGATGTGTGTGTGTATGTATGCACACATTTCTGCCATGTGGTTGCCTTATACAGGAGTTTGTTGGACAGCTGCAGACCATTCATGGCAGGGTGTACAGTTCACTGTGTCCAGCCATGGACACGGGAACTGTGCCTGCCAGGGTTTCCATGGACACTACCAGTTAGAAGCCCAGATATGGTACTTTCCCCTGATGATGATGACACTTGTCCGCTGGATCCGCATCCCTCTTAGGACTGGCCAGGGCCATGTGCACATGGCCTGGTGCACTGTGGTGTGGACAGCACCCCCCTGAGCAGTGCTGGTCCTGTTACTGCCACTACAGGAGTGGCTGTGAGCTGTTGCATGTCCATGTAGACCTCCACCTGTTGGAGTTGCTGGCCTATGTCCATGTGGCCACCACATGCTCCTCCACAGACACCACGCAGTTGAGAATTCCCACTATCTCACCCAATCGTCTATCTATGACTTCTGCAAAATAACGGTGGGCACCTGCAAGATCATGGATGTTGTCACATACAGCAGGAAGAGTAGCCCTCTGGAGCCTCAGACAATCTCTGGTGTAACGTTCCATACATGCCTGTGCCTCCATGATAGCCTGAAACATGCGTCTGGTGACACCTGCTGTGATACTTCTGCTAGGGGCATGATGGTCAACAGCCCTCCTACGAGCACCTCTGTACATCTGCCTGTATGGTACCTTGCCGGTCATCTGGCTATGGCTGCTGTGTACAGACACACTTGCCATAGTCAACCCACTTTCCTGTCCCATGCCACCACCCACCAACTTTCCCTCATCTATGGCCACTGGTGATGGGTATGTATGAGCATTGTGACTGTGTGCGGGGATGGGGTGGATAAAAGTGGGATGTCAACCAATGGCACAGATTCAGCCCCTGACAACCCTGCCTATGTCTCACTATGCCTATCATCATTGTCAGAGTCTGTATGAACACTAACATCAGTTTGCTTGCAGGAGGGACCATGACCCACCTTGCCTCCTGTGAGGGGCAGACAAGAAATATAAATTAAGACCTGTACATTATGGTTCACTTCTACACACACACACACACACACACACACACACACACACACACACACACACACACACACACACACACACACACACATATACACACACTTACAGATGATGAGGTGGCACAAAGATATTACACAGACCTCTCATTACCCAACAGTCAACATGCATGACATATGGCACTCAACAGCATGCACTGCAGCCATACTCAATCCTTGTTAACAACATTATACATCTCTGTGATGCATGAGTTGTGTTAGCAGGTGATGCCCCTTCCCCTGGAACACACTGCACCCATATACACAGTATTGCTGTGCACCTGTACAGCACACTGGCATGTACTGTGCACCATACCTCACAAGTGTACACACCATTGTTGAATGTGTGTATGTGTGGCAGTTATGTTTGCTCCATTGCTCACAGCCCTAATGTGTTTGTCTGACACATACCTGAGATGATATGAGGACTGATGTCAGTAATTAATACCTGTCCTTTGATTTGCAGATCTCAACATCAGCAGTGCATGTATGTGCTATACAATCTAGTTACACTGACAATTTTCAAAGCTTAATGTGGATATGAGGAGTGTACACACCCTTGTTGACATGCCAGCCTCTTCTATGATATGCAGTGGGGCCACAAAACTGCATTTGTTAACATTACACACACCTGATATGTGACATATGACCTGTGCAATCTAATGCAATATCAAATAAATGTGTTAGTCATGCAGATGCTGAATGAGATGCATACAATATGTGGTTTGCATAAGTGTGCACACCCTTAACACAATGGTTTGTTGAATAACCTGGTAAGTGAACTACAGCAGTCACTATTTCTGGAAGAAGTAAACTAGCATGGCCCATCTTCACTTGCCATTATTTGGTCACTCTGCCCTACAAATGTCCCCCAACTCTGCCAGATTGCAAGGTCAGCTCATGTGCACAGCCCTTGGAGGACACACAGTGGCTTCATTATTGCTGTAGAGTCAGAGTTATGTCTGGCACAATTCATAACCTAACCTTCACTGTGTTGAGATACAGCCATTCTTAGCAAGCTTTGGATGCATGCTTCAGTTCACTGTTGTGTTTCAAGCCAACACCCCTCCCCATCCTCAGCCTTATTGTAGATGCTTGACAACTATGGGCCACACATGAATGTTATTTCCAGTGTTGCAAATTCCAAACACCATGTGTACTTGCCTAGTTCCAAATAATGAACAGCAGACCTAATGATGTACACAGGCACCAGCAATCTAAATATTGGGGACAGTGGCCCTGAGGTGGGGTGAGGTGCTGCTTGTGCACCACACGTATCTTTATGAATACTGTCTGTAGGTTTGAGCCTTGGTTTCATGACACCATTACACACTGCAACACATGCCTTTGGGAGACTTGATGTTATGCTTATGCTACCTGTAGAGAGTGTAGAGAGCCCTGGATGATGTATCATGTGGGACAACTCTTCCGTCTGATTACCCTAACCCATAGGCCAAACGTATGCAGAATCCAGGCAATTGTCGACATAGGTACTGCACAGGCAGTACTTGCTAGACATTCCTGCAAGTCCCTCAGTGTTGCTGCATGTTTCTGGGCAGCCTCCATGACCAGTTTGCAACATGTTTTGTCATCTCCTTTGGATGGGCATCTGTTTATTTTTTACATCAGTGTTGTTCCATACTTCATACACACATACATGACTGTCTGCAGTGTTTGCCATGATATATGCAATGGTGAGGTAAGGCTACTTTTTCCACTCCTGAGTGCTACCTTTCAGATATGGGATCCATTTAATGGTTTGTAAGATGTGTGCAAGCCATGGCTGCCTCTGTTGCAGGTGAGTGCGCAAATGTCATGGACATACTTCTTGGACAGCAGAGCATGACTTGGTGTGACATTGAGGCCATTCACTTGATGGAAGGTGTGTACTCAAGAAGAGTGAATGCTGTCAGTACATCATAAGCTGCTTCCAAAATATGTTATTTGGAGTGTGTGCACACATATGCTTCCAGTATTTGGTAAGGTATGTATTCCCTGTATTTGTTGTCCTAACATAGGATTCCATATTACACATTAATTGCTCTTGTTAGGATCACATTACAGGTTGTAAAAGGTGTGGAATGTGGTATTGTGATTTGCCGTTGTTTATATCAAGAACAGTTGCCATTGTAATAGTGGTATATACACTGTTGTAGCCACTGTATAAGGGTAATGTTTCAGATACGTCCCTACTGTAGGCCATTTGTCCCACCATTATGTTCATCTCAGTCCACACATCTTGCACCTGACAGGTTGTTAGGTATACTGCAGGACTCTTACATAACCTTTAGATATGCCACCATGGTGACCACTGTGATCCAGTGCAGTTAACACCAACAATAAGTGAACATGTAGAGCATGCATTATGTGTAGGTGTGTTAAATATGTGCATGGCAAATAGCATGGACATACCTTAACATACAATGGCTGGTGTACTGGCAAACCTGAACAAAACAAATCCATACTCACCTGCTACAGGCTGTTGCTCCAGTTGTATACGAAAGGGACCTAAATAGTTGTGAGAGAGAAGTAATGCCCGTAGCCACACCTGTGGCATTGTTACAGGGTGGGAGTAGCATTTCAGCATATTGACAGTACAAACCCACAGTACTAGAGATTATGCACATCTGTTCATTACTACACTGACATATGCATGTAAATACTTTACAGATGAAAATGGATAAGCAACAGTGGTCTAGTAATGTCCCCTAGGGCCTTACCTGCATGCTCCTTGTCCTTTGTCTGGGTGGCACCCACCTCCACAATGCTGTCTTCAGCCTGCTGGCTTGGCTGGCAGGTGGGTGCCCCAAGGCTGGCGAGGAGCTCCTCATCATGTGTTAGTGGGGGCTGGATGGCATGACCCCCACCAGTGGCTAGCTGGTCCTTTCTAACTGCAGCAGCATGCTGACAGGTGTAGCGGATCAGATCGGTGCATCGATGCCCCACCTGCTCATAATTTCGGTTGTGCAGGCCGACATCGTTTAGCCTGTCGAGGAGCTCATTCGACAGGGCGGTCCTCTCCTGCAGATCCTGGGCCCTGTGGCTGAAGAAGATGGCAAGATGCATGATAATGTACTGGATGATTGCATCATTTTCCAGGTTTGTGAATGCAGGCAGATGTTCCCAGGACATTGTACCTGGAAGACATAAGCAGGAAAAAAGGTCAAAGGACCTCATATGGTTGTCCATGTGCACTTTAACAGTGGATATTACTTTCAAATAACCCAGACTATATCATAACACTGTAAGCTATCATGGCGTTGACATCTTGCATTGCACTCCTGGTCCTGACCTGTCCAGTTCCCCCAATGTTGGACACTTAATGGCATAATCCACTATTCACCATTCATTTCTGTGTAGAGGGATGACAGTGGCCATCTTCCATGTGGATGATGTGCGGATGGTAGCATGTGTGTGTTTGACTGTAGTGTGTGATGGAACTATGAGCATATGCCTGTGCTCATGGCACATGGAGACTTGCTGTTGGTGCCATCAGTCGGCATTATGTCCATGCTCACCATTGATGCGGGCAGGAGTGTGGGTGATGTGCATATCCCCCTGTACTAATGTTGTGGACAGGGTGCCACTGTTCCTGCCTATCCTGTCTGATGCAGGTTGCTTGTATCCATGGCATGTTTGTGTGAGGTGTGCTTTACCCCCAGTACAGGTTGACTTGTGTTACTGGCTCTGAGACTGCGTACATATGTGTAGACATGGTTGCAATTGGCCTTGGTGGTTTGGATATGTCTAATTTCTAGTCATAGTCAGCCTTACAGGAAGTCACCTATGAACCTACATGCTTGCTCAGATAGAGGCGCACTTGCTTCCAAGTTGTGGTCTGCCCTTATGTTTCCCTGTACAGCCACTATAGCAACCTATTATGTGCTTTGTGTCTTGGTGCTGTCCACCAAGGGGGATTACTCTATTGTTGGTGGAGGATGGTTGTACAGGTAAGGTACTGCTGATTCCATATAGCTACAGTAGATATGAAGTGTACACACCCCTGTTACAATGCATGGTACTTGTGCAATTGGAACATGACCCCAAAAAAGCACATGTCAACACAATCCCCACCTGTGATGTGTCCAATAGCCTGCTCAGTTCAATAGGGAACATAACAACCTGTCCTGTGGAAACATATGGGAATTAATACTCACTACAGTAAGCCAGTTGAATATGTGTGCACACCCTTACACTGATATGCTGTGTAAACACCTGATGAGATGATTACAGCATCCATTTGTCTTGGTTTGTACTCTAACATCATATCACATCTTCACTTGGCAATGGTTGCTCACCTTCCATGAAACAGCTTTGTTTCCTTTTCAATAAAATTGTACAGGTTATGGGTCACATTTGAGGTGAGAAACATTTTGACATGACTTTCTGTGGTCTCATTGGCATACAGCACATAGACCTGGCATTTCAACAGGGGTGTGTAGACTTTGATATCCAGTGTATATGGGTGTTGATATAGCTGTTAGTGGTAGGCATGGACAGTGGGTCATAACACAGTTGTACACTTCTCTGATTACTACAAGCATGCATACTGTAGTACCCATATCAGTGTCATGTCAATGAAACAATCAGTAGCAGTACACATTTTATTTTGTCGTATGCAGTGGCAGTGATATTACACACATGTGCAAAATGCACATACTATTTTCTGGACTGCTTGTGACCCATGTTATTACTTCTGTGCCTTTCAGCTTAACAAACCCATGCATACACATGCTCAGTGGATACCTGTTACACATTTGTGCTTTATGTCATTATGGCACACTGTATTTACAGTCTTGCAGCTCAATCATACATCTCAACCTGTTATACCAGGACTTCGGTTCATTGGTCCACATCACTGGATGACAAAACAGGGAAGTCAGTTTTGATAAAGTATCAATATAGCTGACATAATGCAAGTATTTGTGTAAGTGACTACAGATTTCTGTAACAACTGTGAACATTGTCCAGAAGAACACTGTACAGCTGAATGTTATTAATTCAATATATCACATGCAGTTTAACACACACATTGTTTTGCTTTACTATGCTCATGCCCTATATAGGTATCCTAGATTTACAATACAAACATGTATAATAGTCATATTCACAGGTAACATATGGATATGGGCAACATCCCATTAACTGGCCTTTCAGTGGCACAGGCACGACTGTTTGACAGACACTCTAGTGGTTGCCATATGTGAGTTGTCCTTTCCCAGGGTGTGTCAGGCTCCTCAGCTGTGATCCAACCTATCCACCTCTTAGAGCATCACATGTGGACAAAGCCTAACATTAGGGGAGATATATAGGGACAGATTGTAGATATGCCTATTACAAACCTATGAAGTTTGTAGCATGATACATTTTGCATTACCATGATTGTTCTGAAAGTGGGGGGGGTCTGAAACTCATGTGTCTGTCATGACTTCATTACTTTCACCTTCATCTATTTGCCAGATTAATATAGATGTTTGTAGGACCAGAACAAACACTATGATGGCTAAATCTTGACATTCTGTGAAGATCTGCAGAGTTGACAGGTATGGCCCACTGCAAACAGAGCCAGATGCTATGTCCATATTTGTTCATCAGAACATCATTACAGCAAGTATTGATGGCACATATGCATCTTTCATAATCATCTATCCCATTATTATAGACCAAGTACTACATTCAATTACATGTTTACATGTTTCACATACCTGGTTTATCTTCATGTTCCCTCTGTGTACAGGATGTCTTCTTGTTTCTTATTTCTTATTCTGAGGTTTTGTTTATGTTTTTATTTAATTTTTTGGTGCCTCTCTCTCTCTCTTTTTCTCCACTACTGGATTGAGCTTGTTTGAATAGGTTGAAGCATGGCTTTTGTAGGTGATGCTCATGTTCAGGTGATGGCCTCTGCACCAAATGCTGTTCCCCAGTTGCTAATTGCATGCAGGCAGCTGTGTAATTCTTCCAATAGCCAATGTCATAGCAACCCATTACTACAAATAACTACATCATGTGGTTGTTGTCCCTTTATCTTTCCTGTATGAAAGACATCCTTCATGTGTGGGGGCAGCAGTGTTACAGACAGCAGGTAGGAATACCTCTTACAACATGACTTGTGAACACAGGCCAACTACATGTTTGTATAAGGTTCCAGACCTAGGGACAGTGCATGAGTATTGCTGTTATATGCATTGAATACTGCTAGTTTTACAGGGGTTTGTGTGTACATGCTAGTTTTGCATGGAATGCAGTCTGTCTGCTTAACTCTCAACTGTGGGCCAATCACATGATGGCCAGATGATTGGTTGTTATGTTTTGTCTGTTCCCCGTACAGGTCTTGTCCATGACATATCAGTGGCATTCTCTCCATTGATTGTTAGCAGTACATGGCAACATCCATTTGTGTTTCTGACTTCATATTCCTGAGTAACAGTATGTTGCAACCAATCCTGTAACACCAGCAATTTTCACAGTGTATAACAGCAATATTTCAAATATGGCTCTGTGTTTCAGCCTCTGTCCTCCACCTATATACCAGGCTTTCTCCAGATGTCATGCAGTAAGAGGTTGATAGGTATGGTCTATCATTACTCAGTGCTGACATTCCTGCTATCATTCCAATTATGTTGTGGACTCCCACACAAGTTGTAGGGTAGTGTCCATAAATATATGTGGGCTACAGCTGGACAAAATATGTGTGACCCTGTACAGTCTGGAGGTCAGTATATAAAGAACACTGTTATATGCCCTTGTAAGACATTTTATGGGGGTATTAAATGTTTTTAACCTAGGCAGTTACAACATGTGAGGAATATCAGTAATAAGAAACATAAAGTTGTATGGCT